>NC_084557.2:47883191-48033191 GCF_033978685.3 Nerophis lumbriciformis
GCCTAATCTGAGCCAGGCAAACCCCCCTGACCCCCTTTCAGTTTTGCAATAGAGAACACTTGGATTAGAGGCAACAAAGGCTGGACCAAACCCCAGAGAGGGAGTGGGGTGGGGGGGTTATCCACCCTGTGAGACCCCCACACTGTTTATTTACACGGAAACCCCAGCCTGACTGGAACACCCAGCCTTAGGCATTACACACTGGCCTATTTGCAGAGGTGGCTCCACTTCTTGGCTGAACAGGGACTGTCCTCACTGCTGCTGCCACTTTGAAAATAACTCACTTTAGACTCAACGTTCATGAACAACAAACATTTCCTACCATCGAACAATCACTGTCAGATCGTACACTACAAAAACTGAAAGCCAACCCTCCCGGATTTTCCGGGAGACTCCCGAAATTCAGCGCCTCTCCCGAAAACCTCCCGGGACAAATTTTCTCCCGAAAATCGCCCGAAATTCAGGCGGACTCAGGTCCTCCACAATATAAAAAAAAAGCGTACCTGCCCAATCACGTTATAACTATAGAATGATGGAGGGCGAGTTCTTGGTTTCTAATGTGGGTTTATTGTTAGGCAGTTTCATTAACGTCCTCCCAGCGCGGTAACAACACACAACAACAGCAGTCACGTTTTTGTATACCGTAAAGCAGTTCGTCTGCCGTAAACAGCAATGTTGTGACACTCTTAAACAGGACAATACTGCCATCTAGTGCATTTGATGAAAGCACTTTTGTGCGTGCCACACAGCAATGCATCATCAGAGAGGGTGTTCAACATGGTTCGAAAAATAGTGACAGAGAATAGAACAAGGATGGACAAGTCAACCCTTAACTCAACAATGAGTAGATGAGTGTTATGTGTGTGTATATGTGTAAATAAATGAACACTGAAATTCAAGTATTTATTTTATATGTATATATATATATATATATATATATATATATATATATATAGATATATATATGTGTATATATATATCTATATATATATATATATATATATATATATATATATATATATATATATATATATATATATATATATATATATATATATAGCTAGAATTCACTGAACGTCAAGTATTTCTTATATATATATAAGAAATACTTGACGTTCAGTGAATTCTAGCTATGTATATATATATATATATATATATATATATATATATATATATATATATATATATATATATGAAATACTCAGAGGTGGGTAGTAACGCGCTACATTTACTCCGTTACATCTACTTGAGTAACTTTTGGGATAAATTGTACTTCTAAGAGTAGTTTTAATGCAACATACTTTTACTTTTACTTAAGTATATTTATAGAGAAGGAACGCTACTTTTACTCCGCTACTTTTATCTACATTCAGCTCGCTACCCGCTACTAATTTTTATCGATCTGTTAATGCACGCTTTGTTTGTTTTGGTCTGTCAGACAGACCTTCAAAGTGCCTGCCTTACTGGTGACGTTTCACTTCGTTCCACCAATCAGATGCAGTCACTGGTGACGTTGGACCAATCAAACAGAGCCAGGCGGTCACATGACCTGACTTAAACAAGTGGAAAAACTTATTGGGGTGTTACCATTTAGTGGTCAATTGTACGGAATATGTACTGTACTGTGCAATCTACTAATAAAAGTTCCAATCAATCAATCAAAAGTGTGAAGGAAAAAAGATACTTTTTATTTCAACCGTACATCCCGTCAAAAGCCTAAAGACTGACTGCACAGTTCCTGTCTTCACAATAAAAGTGCCGCTCCATCGCGCCTGCGCTTTCAAAATAAGAGTCTCCGAAAGCCAGCGCAAACAAGCTAGCAAGCTACGGAGTTTGACGCCAATATATTTCTTGTAAAGTGTATAAAAACGAATATGGAAGCTGTACAAATAAGATGCCAAAAACCAACCACTTTCATGTGGTATTAGACAGAAAGGAGGAACTTTTCTTCTCCTCCATTTGAAAACGTGGACGTTATCATCACTACTGTCTGATTCCAATCAATGCAAGTCATCAGAATCAGGTAATACACCAACTTATATTCTTGTCAACATGAAAGAAAGGAATCTATATGTGTTAAACATGCATGTATATTCATTAAAACACCTTTAACATGTAAACAAAAACAGCTAAATAAATAAATATAAATTATATACTGTATATATCAATGTATATGTATATATATATACCTATATATATATATATATGTGTGTGTGTGTGTGTGTGTGTATGTTACTCATCAGTTACTCAGTACTTGAGTAGTTTTTTCACAACATACTTTTTACTTTTACTCAAGTAAATATTTGGGTGACTACTCCTTACTTTTACTTGAGTAATAAATCTCTAAAGTAACAGTACTCTTACTTGAGTACAATTTCTGGCTACTCTACCCACCTCTGGAAATACTTGACTAGGTGAATTCTAGCTGTAAATATACTCCTCCCCTTTTAGCCACGCCCCCGACCACGCCCCCCCCCCCTCCTCCCGAAATCGGAGGTCTCAAGGTTGGCTAGTATGAATCAAAGTAAGATGAAATATGTCAAATAAGGGTGATATTTGCTTATTTCCTGTCTGATAAGATCATTCTTCTCACTAAGTAGATTTTATGTTAGAGTGTTTTACTTGTTTTAAGTGTTTTGGTCCTAAATGATCTCAGTAAGATATTACAGCTTGTTGCTGAGATTTGATGACCTATATTGAGTAAAACATGCTTGAAACTAGAATATCAAGTGTTGCAAAGCTGTGTCATCAACACTCACAAGTATAAAACTACTTTTTTAAATAATTTCTTATTTCAAGCATGAAAAAAAAAAAAATTCATGATTTTGACACAATTGTGTCTCATAATTAAAACAGATGACAGCCAAATGGACTTTGCTGTTTTATTTTCAATGAAACAATAGAAAATAGGTATTCATATAGTAGTACAGTTGGCACAGTACAGCAAACTAGTTAATAAAGTTCATATTTAATTTAACATGTAACATTTCAAACCATTCTGAACAGAAATAGTTCATGCACATTCAGATAAATTCTTCAAAATTACAACTAAGAAAATTTTGGCCGGGGGCCGGGCTGTATATATGTGCACTAGAGATGCGCGGATAGCCAATTATTTCATCCGCAACCGCATCACAAAAGTCGTCAACCATCCGCATCCACCCGAACGAACATTTAATCAAAACCGCACCCGCCCGCACCCGCCCGTTGTTATATATCTAATATAGACGATGCAAGGCATTAGTGAGGTTATAAAGCTTTTGCCTGTTAAAGAAAGGAGACTGATCCAATGCAGCAGAGACATTCAATGCGTGCCACGCTGTCACGGCCCAGACGGACACCAGTGCGCAATCATCTGGGAGCCGCGCTGAGCGCACCTCCAAGCGCGTGGAGGTGCGATGTCCCTCGCACCCGCGGCGGCTCCACCCGGGCTCGCGCCCGAGGCTTCAGCGCATACCGCGGCGGCCATCCTACTCGTCGCGGCCTCGCGGCTCTCGCTGCCGGCGACGGCCGGGTATGGGCCCGACGCTCCAGCGCCATCCATTTTCAGGGCTAGTTGATTCGGCAGGTGGGTTGTTACACACTCCTTAGCGGGTTCCGACTTCCATGGCCACCGTCCTGCTGTCTATATCAACCAACACCTTTTCTGGGGTCTGATGAGCGTCGACATCGGGCGCCTTAACCCGGCGTTCGGTTCATCCCGCAGCGCCAGTTCTGCTTACCAAAAGTGGCCCACTCAGCTCACCAGGGTGAGCCCCACCCCTTTCGTGAGCGCACTTCGCGCGGAGTGACCCCTGTTACGCGACCCCGGCAACGGGGGTGGCGGGCAGGTAAGCTGCTTACCTGCTGCGCGTGACGCCGGCCGCGGCAAAGGCGGACGAGGCGGGGTGTCGGTGCGGTGGGCGCGGTGGTGACCCTGGACGTGCGTCGGGCCCTTCTCGTGGATCGCCTCAGCTACGGCTCCCGGTGGGGCCCTCTCGGGGGAAGGGGCCTCGGTCCCGGACCCCGGCGAGGCGTCCCTTCTCCGCTCCGTAAAAGTGTCCATCTCTTTTTTTTTTTCTTCTTCTGTTGTGGCATATGCAGCAGGTGCCTGCTCGTTTTTCGTATGTGGGTAACAACATTTAACTATGTATATATATTTCTGAATTGGTTTAACTGCCACCCGCCTGAATCTATTTAAAATCTAACTTTTTTTTATTTCAACCGCCCGACCCGACCCGCGGATAAAATCTATATTTTTTTTTATTTCAACCGCCCGACCCGCGGATAATCCGCGGACTACGCGGTTGTGTTCGCAAACCGCGCATCTCTAATGTGCACTAATTGATTGAAAGAGCACGCACTTGGCGCGATGATGTCATGTTATCGATGGAAAAATACATTTTTAGACAATATGATTTGCCTGAGCGGCTAGGAGACCCCGAGAGTAACAAGCGCTTGCCTTGTTGCCTTTCCATTAAGAACAATAAATTAGTTTTTAGTATAAGTTTGCTGGTTTCAAGAAATGTAATGCCGAGCGCATATCATTATGTCAAGATAATGGCACTAGCATTTACTTCATTTAAGAATATTTTTCGACATATTGAGCTAAAAGGTCTTTTTTGGTTTTCTACCAAGAAAAGTGCACTTGTTATTAGTGAGAATATACTTATTTTAAGGTATTTTTGGGTTCATTGAGGTTAGCTAATTTTACTTGTTTTGGAAAGTCTTGACAAGCCTTGGGTTAACCCTAAGCCTTCTTGTTCTATTGGCAGATAATTTTGCTTAGTTCAGATAAAATACCCCTCATTTTTGTATTTTTCCCCTTGTTTTTGAACACTGACTTTTTGCAGTGTACTAGTTGTCACATCTTTACCTCTGCTGTGAAACTTATCTTCTTATGCAATTTACTGACAATTATGATGTTATTCCTGTTTAGTGTTGTGCCCCAAAATGTATTTTTGATACTATTCGATACTTTTCTAAATAAAGGGGACCACAAAAATGTCATTATTGGCTTTATTTTAACACAAAATCTTAGGGTACATTAAACATATGTTTCTTATTGCAAGTTTGTCCTTAAATGAAGAAGTAAACATACAAGACAACTTGACCTTTAGTAGTAAGTAAACAAAGAAAGGCTCCTAATTTAGCTGCTGACATATGCAGTAACATATTGTGTCATTTTCCATTCTATTATTTTGTCAACATTATTAAGGACAAGTGGTAGAAAATGAATTATTAATCTACTTGTTCATTTACCGTTAATATCGGCTTACTTTCTCCTTTAACATGTTCTATCTACACTTTAAAACAAGAGAGATCCAACATGTCATTGTAAATAAACAAAACTGTTGTATAACTATTGAAGTGAACGACATGCTAGGGGTTATCTCAATGGTCATGTTCAGAGTTCACACGTGTTTGTAAATATACCGTGTCTGAAAGATTATTGACGTAGAATGAGAAATGTGTGAGAGAAAAAGGCGTGTGTGCATGAGAGATAATATGTGTCAGCATTGAACCTAAAAGTTAAGTGTCCTCCCAAAACACCAACATTTTAACATGTAAAATGTCTTTTAAAGGGGAACATCATCACCAGACCTATGTAAGCGTCAATATATACCTTGATGTTGCAGAAAAAAGACCATATCTTTTTTTAACCGATTTCCGAACTCTAAATGGGTGAATTTTGGCGAATTAAACGCCTTTCTATTATTCGCTCTCGAATGTGACGTCACATCAAGAAGCAATCCGCCATTTTCTCAAACACCGAGTCAAATCAGCTCTGTTATTTTCCGTTTTTTCGACTGTTTTCCGTACCTTGGAGACGTCATGCCTCGTCGGTGTGTTGTCGGAGGGTGTAACAACACGAACAGGGACGGATTCAAGTTGCACCAGTGGCCCAAAGATGCCAAAGTGGCAAGAAATTGGACGTTTGTTCCGCACACTTTACCGACGAAAGCTATGCTACGACAGAGATGGCAAGAATGTGTGGATATCCTGCGACACTCAAAGCAGATGCATTTCCAACCATAAAGTCAAAGAAATCTGCCGCCAGACCCCCATTGAATCTGAGTGTGTGAGCAATTCAGGGACAAAGGGCCTCGGTAGCACGGCAAGCAATGGCGGCAGTTTGTTCCTGCAGACGAGCGAGCTAAACCCCCTGGATGTCTTGGCTCACACCGTCCCGAAGATGATCAAGAGAAGAATATCGACCCTAGCTTCCCTGGCCTGCTGACATCAACTCCAAAACTGGACAGATCAGCTTTCAGGAAAAGAGAGCGGATGAGGGTATGTCTACAGAATATATTAATTGATGAAAATTGGGCTGTCTGCACTCTCAAAGTGCATGTTGTTGCCAAATGTATTTCATATGCTGTAAACCTAGTTCATAGTTGTTAGTTTCCTTTAATGCCAAACAAACACATACCAATCGTTGGTTAGAAGGCGATCGCCAAATTCGTCCTCGCTTTCTCCCGTGTCGCTGGCTGTCGTGTCGTTTTCGTCGTTTTCGCTTGCATACGGTTCAAACCGATATGGCTCAATTGCTTCAGTTTCTTCTCCAATTTCATTTTCGCTACCTGCCTCCACACTACAACCATCCGTTTCAATACATGCGTAATCTGTTGAATCGCTTAAGCCGCTGAAATCCGAGTCTGAATCCGAGCTAATGTCGCTATAGCTTGCTGTTCTATCCGCCATGTTTGTTTGTGTTGGCATCACTATGTGACGTCACAGGAAAATGGACGGGTGTATATAACGATGGTTAAAATCAGGCACTTTGAAGCTTTTTTTTAGGGATATTGCGTGATGGGTAAAATTTTGAAAAAAACTTGGAAAAATAAAATAAGCCACTGGGAACTGATTTTTAATGGTTTTAACCCTTCTGAAATTGTGATAATGTTCCCCTTTAATAAGAAAAAATTACTTTTAGATAATAAATACTGTCTGAGAATCATTACAATGATTCAGTGAAGTTGGCACGTTGTGTAATTCGTAAATAAAAACAGAATACAATGATTTGCAAATCCTTTTCAACTTATATTCAATTGAATAGACTGCAAAGACAAGATACTTAACGTTCCAAATGAGAAACTATTTTTTTTTGCAAATAATAATTAACTTAGAATTTCATGGCTGCAACACGTGCCAAAGTAGTTGGGAAAGGGCATGTTCACCACTGTGTTACATGGCCTTTCCTTTTAACAACACTCAGTTAACATTTAGGAACTGAGGAGACACATTTTTGAAGCTTCTCAGGTGGAATTCTTTCCCATTCTTGCTTGATGTACAGCTTAAGTTGTTCAACAGTCCGGGGGTCTCCCTTGTGCTATTTTAGGCTTCATATTGCGCCACATTTTCAATGGGAGACAGGTCTGGACTACAGGCAGGCCAGTCTAGTACCCGCACTCTTTTACTATGAAGCCACGTTGATGTAACACGTGGCTTGGCATTGTCTTGCTGAAATAAGCAGGGGCGTCCATGAAAAAGACGGCGCTTAGATTGCAGCATATGTTGTTCCAAAACCTTTCAGCATTAATGGTGCCTTCACAGATGTGTACCGTATTTTCCGCACCATAAGGCGCCCTGGGTTATAAGCCGCGCCTTCAATGAACGGCATATTTCAAAACTTTGTCCACCTATAAGCCGCCCCGTGTTATAAGCCGCATCTAACTGCACTAAAGGAATGTCAAAAAAACAGTCAGATAGGTCAGTCAAACTTTAATAATATATTAAAAACCAGCGTGATGTGGGCGCGCATGGAGTCGTATATCAACATGGACGGAGCTGCGTGAAAAAAGCCACCCGGCCTCTTCGCGTAAACTTACCTTTACCACTCGCTCATCTTTTCTTCATCCATCCATCCCTTCGAGTTAGCTTTTATGATGACGCCGGCTGGAAAGGTCTCTTTTGGCAAGGTCTTCCTTTTGAATATCACCATGGGTGGAAGTTTCTGGCCATTAGCATGGCAAGCTAGAACCACAGTGAAGGATGACTTCTCATTCCCTGTGGTGCGAATATTCACCGTACGTGCTCCCGTTGTATCCACAGTGCGGTTCACAGGAATATCAAAAGTCAGTGGAACCTCGTCCATGTTGATAATGTTCTCTGGCCGGATCTTTTTTTCAGCTATCTTGTTTTTACAATATGCACGGAAAGTAGCCAGCTTTTCTTGAAAGTCTTTAGGCAGTTGCTGTGAAATAGTAGTCCGTGTGTGGATGGAGAGATTGCGTCTTTTCATGAACCGGAAACCCGTCGCTTAGTAGGAGCCATTTTGTGGTCTTTACAGATGTAAACACACAAAGGAAATGAAACGTAATATCCGCGCCCTTCTTCTTCTTCTACGGGGGCGGGTGGTTGCTTACAGTAGAAGAAGAAGCGCTTCCTGTTCTATGGGGGCGGGTGCTTACCTTGGCGGTTGCTTGCGTAGAAGAAGAAGCGCTTCCTCTTCTACGGGGAAAAAAGATGGCGGCTGTTTACCGTAGTTGCGAGACCTAAACTTTATGAAAATGAATCTTAATATTAATCCATATATAAAGCGCACCGGGTTATAAGCCGCACTGTCAGCTTTTGAGTAAATTTGTGGTTTTTAGGTGCGGCTAATAGTGCGGAAAATACGGTAAGTTACCCATGTCTTGGGCACTAATACACCCCCATACCATCACACATGCTGGCTTTTACACTTTGCGCCTATAACAATCCGGATGGTTCTTTTTCCACTTTGGTCCGGAGGACACGACGTCCACAGTTTCCAAAAACAATTTGAAATGTGGACTCGTCAAACCAAAGAACACTTTTCCACTTTGTATCAGTCCATCTTAGATGAGCTCGGGCCCAGCGAAGCCGACGGCGTTTCTGGGTGTTGTTGATAAACGGTTTTCGCCTTTCATAGGAGAGTTTTAACTTGCACTTACAGATGTAGCGACCAACTGTAGTTACTGACGGATTTATACACATGCAGGTGGTGCATGAATTCCAAGCTCACCCCACCAGAGAGGCGCCTCCTTACTCAATTTAGCACGATGGCTAGCCCTTAGTCTGCTAATGCGACTCCAAAGGGACAAGCATCCACATAAGACTCCGCGGCAGTGAAACCAAGCGACCGGCTGCAGCAGGCCAGGAAAAGTTTAATGCTGGTCGACTTGGTAGTGCAGCTCTGTGTCCATACACAATGACCTCCGGCGTGGGCGGCTGCTACTTCACGGGGCTTCAAGACGAACCGCTGTTGCTTTTCTGCCGCCAGTGATTGATTTGATATGCACTTTTTAAATGTTAATATCGCAGACAGTCACCCGTATTTAATTGTGGCAGCCAAAATCGTGATTGTGATAAAAAATCAACTGTGCGGCCCTGCTACTACTGGATATGATTCATATCTGTGTGTATTTATGTGAACATTCCACAGGCCCATAAAAACAATTGCGGCAGTCTGAAAAGGACTCATTGCAGAACCTTGTCTTACGTGGTCGTCACATTTTGCTGCGCGGATCGTTCTCCCAGGATGCGGACGAGAACTCCAGAGGCAAGGTGCAGGTGAGACAATGACTTATTGTCCATGAAACATGCAGAAATACAAACATAAACAAAACAAGCACGGGAAGCTAACAGAATAGCTAACAAGAAAGGCTTAGTACAAACCCCGTTTCCATATGAGTTGGGAAATTGTGTTAGATGTAAATATAAACGGAATACAATGATTTGCAAATCATTTTCAACCCATATTCAGTTGAATATGCTACAAAGACAACATATTTGATGTTCAAACTCATAAAACAATTTTTTTTTTTGCAAATAATCATTAACTTTAGAATTTGATGCCAGCAACACGTGACAAAGAAGTTGGGAAATGTGGCAAAAAAGACTGATAAAGTTGAGAAATGCTCATCAAACACTTATTTGGAACATCCCACAGGTGTGCAGGCTAATTGGGAACAGGTGGGTGCCATGATTGGGTATAAAAGTAGATTCCATGAAATGCTCAGTCATTCACAAACAAGGATGGGGCGAGGGTCACCACTTTGTCAACAAATGCGTGAGAAAATTGTTGAACAGTTTAAGACAAACCTTTCTCAACCAGCTATTGCAAGGAATTTAGTCACCATCTACGCTCCGTAATATCATCAAAGGGTTCAGAGAATCTGGAGAAATCACTGCACGTAAGCAGCTAAGCCCGTGACCTTCGATCCCTCAGGCTGTACTGCATCAACAAGCGACATCAGTGTGTAAAGGATATCACCACATGGGCTCAGGAACACTTTAGAAACCCACTGTCAGTAACTACAGTTGGTCGCTACATCTGTAAGTGCAAGTTAAAACTCTCCTATCCAAGGCGAAAACCGTTTATCAACAACACCCAGAAATGCCGTCGGCTTCGCTGGGCCTGAGCTCATCTAAGATGGACTGATACAAAGTGGAAAAGTGTTCTGTGGTCTGACGAGTCCACATTTCAAATTGTTTTTGGAAACTGTGGAGGTCGTGTCAAAGAGGAAAAGAACCATCCGGATTGTTATAGGCGCAAAGTGTAAAAGGCAGCATCTGTGATGGTATGGGGGTGTATTAGTGCCCAAGACATGGGTAACTTACACATCTGTGAAGGCGTCATTAATGCTGAAAGGTACATACAGGTTTTGGAGCAACATATGTTGCCATCCAAGCAACGTTACCATGGACGCCCCTGCTTATTTCAGCAAGACAATGCCAAGCCACGTGTTACATCAACGTGGCTTCATAGTAAAAGAGGGCGGGTACTAGACTGGCCTGCCTGTAGTCAAGACCTGTCTCCCATTGAAAATGTGTGGCGCATTATGAAGCCTAAAATAGCACAACGGAGACCCCCGGACTGTTGAACAACTTAAGCTGTACATCAAGCAAGAATGGGAAAGAATTCCACCTGAGAAGCTTCAAAAATGTGTCTCCTCAGTTCCCAAACGTTTACTGAGTGTTGTTAAAAGGAAAGGCCATGTAACACAGTGGTGAACATGCCCTTTCCCAACTACTTTGGCACGTGTTGCAGCCATGAAATTCTAAGTTAATTATTATTTGCAAAAAAAAACAAGGTTTATGAGTTTGAACATCAAATATGTTGTCTTTGTAGTGCATTCAACTGAATATGGGTTGAAAAGGATTTGCAAACATTGTATTCCGTTTATATTTACATCTAACACAATTTCCCAACTCATATGGAAACGGGGTTTGTATATTAGCACTGGTATACTAGAGATGCGCGGTTTGCGGGCACAACCGCGGAGTCCGCGGATTATCCGCGGATCGGGCGGATGAAATTAAAAAAAATAAGATTTTATCCGCGCGCGGGTCGGGTCGGGCGGATTAATTAGATTTTTTTTTTTTTTTTTTTTTTTTTTTTTTTTTTTGCGGGTGGCAGTTAAACCAATTGGGAAATATATATACATAGTTAAATGTTGTTACCCACATACGAAAAACGAGCAGGCACCTGCAGCATATGCCACAACAGAAGAAAAAAAAAAAAAAGAGATGGACACTTTTACGGAGCGGAGAAGGGACGCCTCGCCGGGGTCCGGGACCGAGGCCCCTTCCCCCGAGAGGGCCCCACCGGGAGCCGTAGCTGAGGCGATCCGCGAGAAGGGCCCGACGCACGTCCAGGGTCACTACCGCGCCCACCGCACCGACACCCCGCCTCGTCCGCCTTCGCCGCGGCCGGCGTCACGCGCAGCAGGTAAGCAGCTTACCTGCCCGCCACCCCTGTTGCCGGGGGCGCGTAACAGGGGTCACTCCGCGCGCAGTGCGCTCACGAAAGGGGTGGGGCTCACCCTGGTTTATATAGAGAGCAGGACGGTGGCCATGGAAGTCGGAACCCGCTAAGGAGTGTGTAACAACCCACCTGCCGAATCAACTAGCCCTGAAAATGGATGGCGCTGGAGCGCGGGCCCATACCTGGCCGTCGCCGGCAGCAAGACGCGCTTGGAGGTGCGCTCAGCGCGGCTACTATATGATTGCGCACTGGTGTGCGTCTGGGTCGTGACAGCGTGGCACGCGAAAGTCTGTGCTGCATTGGATCAGTCTCCTTTCTTTAACAGGCAAAAGCTTTATAACCTCACCATACCTGCCAACTTTTGAAATCAGAAAAACCTAGTAGCCAGGGTCCAAGGGCCGCAGGCCCCGGTAGGTCCAGGACAAAGTCCTGGTGGAGGGTTCAGGGCTTCGCCCCCCGACGCAAAATGATTATTAGCATTCAGACAGGTTAAAATGTTGCTAAAACCATCACTTTTCTATCAGTCACAGTGACTTTTCAAAACAAAAATATTACAGCAAAAATCATATGGGTTGATTGACATGTTTATTCTGTAAACTAACTTCAATAGTTTGAAATTATTTTGACAGTTAATGCCAGTTATCCTGTCAACCTTTCACAAGACTTCAATTTGTTAATTGAAAGTATAAACAGTATAAACACTTTTTACAGTAAACAAATGGTAAAACAGTACTAAACAATTCCATTTAAAAAAAAATTGGTGTCATTATTAACTTTCTGTCCAAGCTTGTATAATCTACTGCCTTGTTCAATTGTAAAAAATATTCTCTGCCTAAAATTCACATTTCTATCACAATTATCATACTGTAAACATGGTAAGCTAACTTCATTAAAATTAATAGTCCTGTCAATAGCATGGAATTACAATTCAAATGTAGTTTTTTTGTAAGCCTTTCAAAAGAATTCAAAATATGAAAAATTAATGACAATTAATTGAAGCCATCAGACACTTGAAAAGTGGCACATCACATCTCTAATGTAATCATTTGAACTTTTCAACAGAAATAGCACTGCAAAAATATTAAGGACATACTTCTGTATTTTGGTAGTTATGCTGTCAACATTTAACAAGATTTCTTCAACTTGGACTTGAAAGCATAAATAGTATAAACACTTTTAACAGTATGTCGTGCTGTGAAATACAGCCGACAGGATTGCGCACCAAACATGAAGCAAGACCAATGCGCACGCGCGCATGGTGCAGGAGAACAAAGGACTTCTTTCATTTAAGGTTTGTGATAAACCATCAAACTCATTTGTTAAAAGGACTCTATAGTAATATAAAGCGAATTCTTCTGGACATTATCATGCAAGAAAAGTTTATTTTTGGGACAGCGATCACCGCGTAATGATTTTTAAAGGTTGCATTACAAACATTTAACTGTCCCATGTGATCAGCCAGTGCGATTGGAAATCCATGCTCAATTATTGCCTCCGTAAATAAAACTTCGGGCGGGTGCGGGCGGATGGCGGGCGGGTGCAGTTCTGATCAAACGTTACATCGGGTGGATGGCGGATGGTTGACGACTTTCTGACGCGGTTGCGGATGAAATAAATTGCCTATCCGCGCATCTCTATGGTATACCTATTGTGTATATATATTTATACTTGTATCTCAACAAAAAAATGTAATATCAGTTTTGTTTTAGAGGTGAAAAAGCTTAATTATTGTAAAATATAAATATTTATCTCATTAATAATTAATAAAATTTTTTTTTTATAGAAAATGCAGAAGCCCAATTAAAAACGAGACAAAAATGGCCCCCAGGCTGCACTTTGGATACCCCGGCCTTAAGACAAGGATGAAGAATAAGGTGCCACCACCAGGACATGTGCAGTAGTCGAAGCTCATTATTGTGATTCAGGAGTTAATAAATGACTAAGGCATTTTTCTCCCTCGTACACGTTCATGTTCACCAAGCAGAACATGTTTGTGCTCCTGCCGCAGAGGCAAGAGTGCTCGCTGTTTACACGGCGAGGCACACTCCCAAACAAGCACACACATTTAGTGTAGACCGTGCACACGTCGCTCGGTGAGACCAGGCGGCGGCAGACATTCCACGCAACAAAGGGCCTACAGTGCATTGTGGCAGGATGAATTGCCTTCAGTGCATTATGAGGGTGACTCATAAGGCCGCGATCAATGACCACAGCGTGAAAAGTCCTAATCAAAGGACATAAACGCAGGCATGAAACAAAAGAACACACAGATGGGAAGTATACTCTCCGCACTGCAGGTGATGATTCCCCCTACGGCCAACCCAGCAGTCCAGCTGAGACATCCACCACCCACAGAGACTCCGTTGCCTGATTCGTCCTTGGCTCCGCCCACGCCGACAGACGAGCCGCCTGCTCCGCCCACGCCGACAGACGAGCCGCCTGCTCCGCCTCTGGCTCCGCCCACGCCGACAGACGAGCCGCCTGCTCCGCCTCTGGCTCCGCCCACGCCGACAGACGAGCCGCCTGCTCCGCCTCTGGCTCCGCCCACGCCGACAGACGCTCCGCCTCTGGCTCCGCCCACGCCGACAGACGAGCCGCCTGCTCCGCCTCTGGCTCCGCCCACGCCGACGGCGCCTCCTGCTTCCATGGCGACGGCGCCTCCTGCTTCCATGGCGACGGCGCCTCCTGCTTCCATGGCGACGGCGCCTCCTGCTTCCATGGCGACGGCGCCTCCTGCTTCCATGGCGACGGCGCCTCCTGCTTCCATGGCGACGGCGCCTCCTGCTTCCACGGCGACGGCGCTTCCTGCTTCCACGGCGACGACGCTTCCTGTTTCCACGGCGACGACGCCTCCTGTTTCCACGGCGACGACGCTTCCCGTTTCCACGGCGACGACGCTTCCCGTTTCCACGGCGACGACGCTTCCTGTTACCACGGCGACGACGCCTGCCTCGCCTACGACGTACCCACCTCGTGTCCGGCGGGCCGCAGCACGGCGCCGCCCACCTCCTCGTGTCCGGCGGGCCGCAGCACGGCGCCGCCCACCTCCTCGTGTCCGGCGGGCCGCACCTCGGCGCCGCCCACCTCCTCTTGTCCGGCGGGCCGCACCTCGGCGCCGCCCACCTCCTCTTGTCCGGCGGCTTATAACACGGGGCGGCTTATAGGTGGACAAAGTTTTGAAATATGCCGTTCATTGAAGGCGCGGCTTATAACCCAGGGCGGCTTATGGTGCGGAAAATACGGTATTTAAGTTAATTGTTTTCAGTTTGACGGTCTGACGACATCCCACAATTATGCTCTACACACTCTTCATCCTCTTAGATCCTGCTTCATGTCCCATGCCAAAGTAAGTTTTTGTTCCATGTTTATAGTCTTTTTGGTTTCATAGTTTGTTCTCCGCCATTGTGCGCGCCTTTTGTTTACTTCCTTTTTTTGTAGTTATGGTGTTTAAATAAAAATGTACTTACATTCCCGTCTCGCCCGAGCCAACTTTCCGTTGCATCCCGGAAAAGCAAACACCCATGACCAAGTCATGACAACTTTATGTGTGGTGTTGGAGTTGTCCGACTTTTTGTGTGGCTGTAAACGCACCACTGGCTAAGTGCCATATGTGCATGTGTTGGCGCAAGTGAGAAAGAGCGAGCGGCTGCTGTTGATATAACAAAGTTGCTTTTGGTCTGGTGTGTACTGCAGAAAATGACCACTTTTGCTAGATATCATTTTTTTTTACTAATGTTTTGGTGATGTGTTTATGGCCGACAATAAAGAGTTTTGCTCAGTAAAGTGATGGATGGAATTCATGTCCTCAAAGCGTCTCGACAGACATTACAATATTCGAACAATGATGACGAAAACTGTTTTCTACGTCGTGTCCGTGTGTCGAAAATTGTTATGCGCTTATTTTTTTTATTTGATTTTGTGCGTGGCATAGATTTGCCGTGCGCAGAGGACGCTTGAGCAGTGCGCAATTGCACAGGCGCGCACCTTAGAGGGAACGTTGCTCCTGAGTATAAGTCGCACCCGCGGCCGGCCAAACTATGAAAAAAACTGCGACTTATAGTCCGAAAAATACGGTAATGTAACACCGCATTCACCGCTAATACTCATACTTGCTAACCCTCCCGATTTTCAGTGCCCCTCTCGAAAGTCTCCCGGGGCAACCATTCTCCCGAATTTCTCCCGATTTCCACCCGGACAACAATATTGGGGGCGTGCCTTAAAGGCACTGCCTTTAGCGTCCTCTACAACCTGTCGTCACGTCTGCTTTTCCTCCATACAAACAGCGTGCCGGCCCCTGTCACATGATATATGCGGCTTCTACACACACACAAGTGAATGCAGAGCATACTTGGTCAACAGCCATACGGGTCACAATGAGGGTGGCCGCATAAACAACTTTAACACTGTTACAAATATGCGCCACACTGTGAGCCCACACCAAACAAGAATGACAAACACATTTCGGGAGAACATCCGCACCGTAACACAACATAAACACAACAGAACAAATACCCAGAACCCCTTGCAGCACTAACTCTTCCGGGACGCTACAATATACACACCCCGCTACCACCAAACCCCGACATTAATGAAGTAGCATCCCAGAAAAGATGTCAGGTATCTGGCTTGGGCACATCAGATTAGATCAGTGTGTTGCAAACTGAGCAGTTTAAAGTCCTGAATGGTTGATTTATTCATTGTTATTTAATTTTCAAATGTATTAGCCTGTGGAAAAAGTTCATGTTGATATTTACCTCAGAAGGCTGCAAATAGAAAAGAGGCATTACATTTTTTATTTAAATGGTATTTAATATACCATTGATGTTTTTTCGTTTGTTTTTTTGAAAGTTGATTTTGCACTATTAAGTTATATAAGCTGAGGCTGAGGTTGCCGAGGTAGTTAAAAAGCTCCTCGGTGGCAAGGCCCCGGGGGTGGATGAGATCCGCCCGGAGTTCCTTAAGGCTCTGGATGTTGTGGGGCTGTCTTGGTTGACAAGACTCTGCAACATCGCGTGGACATCGGGGGCGGTACCTCTGGATTGGCAGACCGGGGTGGTGGTTCCTCTCTTTAAGAAGGGGAACCAGAGGGTGTGTTCCAACTATCGTGGGATCACACTCCTCAGCCTTCCCGGTAAGGTCTATTCAGGTGTACTGGAGAGGAGGCTACGCCGGATAGTTGAACCTCGGATTCAGGAGGAACAGTGTGGTTTTCGTCCTGGTCGTGGAACTGTGGACCAGCTCTATACTCTGGGCAGGGTCCTTGAGGGTGCATGGGAGTTTGCCCAACCAGTCTACATGTGCTTTGTGGACTTGGAGAAGGCATTCGACCGTGTCCCTCGGGAGGTCCTGTGGGTAGTGCTCAGAGAGTATGGGGTATCGGACTGTCTGATTGTGGCGGTCCGCTCCCTGTATGATCAGTGCCAGAGCTTGGTCCGCATTGCCGGCAGTAAGTCGGACCCGTTTCCAGTGAGGGTTGGACTCCGCCAGGGCTGCCCTTTGTCACCCATTCTGTTCATAACTTTTATGGACAGAATTTCTAGGCGCAGTCAAGGCATTGAGGGGATCTGGTTTGGTGGCTGCAGGATTAGGTCTCTGCTTTTTGCAGATGATGTGGTCCTGATGGCTTCATCTGGCCAGGATCTTCAGCTCTCACTGGATCGGTTCTCAGCCGAGTGTGAAGCGACTGGGATGGGAATCAGCACCTCCAAATCCGAGTCCATGGTTCTCGCCCGGAAAAGGGTGGAGTGCCATCTCCGGGTTGGGGAGGAGATCTTGCCCCAAGTGGAGGAGTTCAAGTACCTCGGAGTCTTGTTCACGAGTGGGGGAAGAGTGGATCGTGAGATCGACAGGCGGATCGGTGCGGCGTCTTCAGTAATGCGGACGCTGTATCGATCCGTTGTGGTGAAGAAGGAGCTGAGCCGGAAGGCAAAGCTCTCAATTTACCGGTCGATCTACGTTCCCATCCTCACCTATGGTCATGAGCTTTTGGGTTATGACCGAAAGGACAAGATCACGGGTACAAGCGGCCGAAATGAGTTTCCTCCGCCGGGTGGCGGGGCTCTCCCTTAGAGATAGGGTGAGAAGCTCTGTCATCCGGGGGGAGCTCAAAGTAAAGCCGCTGCTCCTCCACATCGAGAGGAGCCAGATGAGGTGGTTCGGGCATCTGGTCAGGATGCCACCCGAACGCCTCCCTCGGGAGGTGTTTCGGGCACGTCCGACCGGTAGGAGGCCACGGGGAAGACCCAGGACACGTTGGGAAGACTATGTCTCCCGGCTGGCCTGGGAACGCCTCGGGGTCCCACGGGAAGAGGTGGACGAAGTGGCTGGGGAGAGGGAAGTCTGGGCTTCCCTGCTTAGGCTGCTGCCCCCGCGACCCGACCTCGGATAAGCGGAAGAAGATGGATGGATGGAAGTTATATAAGCGTTGCTTGTTCCATATTCAGTGTTAAAGCAAATCAGTGTAGCAAACTGAGCAATAATTAACGTTTTATTCATGCACTTTCTCTTGCTACTTCAAGGCTTGAATGTTTGATTCATTCATTATTGTTATTTTATTTTCAAATGTATTATTAGCCTGTGGAAAAAGTTAATGTTGATATTTACCTCAGAAGGCTGCAAATAGAAAAGAGGCATTCCATTTGTATTTCAATTTGATTTGATATGCCATTAATATTTTTGAATTATTATTATTGTTATTTGAAACTGGATTTTGCATGTCACAATAAAGTTATATAAGGCTTACTTGTTCAATATTCAATGCAAAACTTGTTTGGGTCCCTATTAGTGGCTACTACTACTAGTGGGTAGAGCAACCGTGCCAGAAACCTGAGGGTTGCAGGTTCGCTCCCCGCCTCTTACCATCCAAAAATCGCTGCCGTTGTGTCCTTGGGCGGGACACTTCACCCTTTGCCCCCGGTGCCACTCACACCGGTGAATTGAATGAAGAATGATAGGTGGTGGTCGGAGGGGCCGTTGGCGCAAATTGCAGCCACGCTTCCGTCAGTCTACCCCAGGGCAGCTGTGGCTATGAAAGTAGCTTACCACCACCAGGTGTGAATGAATGATGGGTTCTACATGTAAAGCGACTTTGGGTACTTAGAAAAGCGCTATATAAATCCCAGTTATTATTAAAAGGTTCATTTGTTCAACCTTGGCCCGCGGCTTTGTTCACTTTTACATTTTGGCCCACTCTGTATTATATTTCACCTTGCTGCACCATCAACCCGCCTCTTCACTATGTGGAGCAGACCTTTCCGTCACTCTGCTTCCAAACTCCGGAACTCTCTCCCATCTGACAATCACAATATTCATACATTTAAATCCATACTCAAAAGCCATGCACCTGTTGAAAAGTGCATATTCACTGTAGCTGCCTCGACACTGTCCTTTGTTGTTTTATCATTATCTCTTTCATTATTTCATCTGCATATTGTAAAGTATCCTTGGGTTTTTTAAAAGACGCTTAGAAATTACATTTATTATGGGCCTGCTGCAATGCAAGCGCCCATTCAGGTGCTTGCAATGCTAGCAGCCCCATTATGTTATTGCTCATACTTCTAACTTTATTATTATGGGCCTGTTGCAATGCAAGAAGCCCCATATAGTTATTGCTCATACTTCAAACTTTATTATTATGGGCCTGCTGAAATGCAAGCAGCCCCATATAGTTATTGCTCATACTTCAAATGTTATTATTATGGGCCTGCTGAAATGCCAGAAGCCCCATATAGTTATTGCTCATACTTCAAACTTTATCATTATGGGCCTGCTGCAATGCAAGCGGCCCCATATAGTTATTGCTCATACTTCTAACTTTATCATTATGGGCCTGCTGCAATGCAAGCAGCCCCATATAGTTACTGCTCATACTTCAAACTTTATTATTATGGGCCTGCTGCAATGCAGCAGCCCCATATAGTTATTGCTCATACTCCAAACTTTATTATTATGGGCCTGCTGCAATGCAAGCAGCCCCATATAGTTATTGCTCATACTTCAAACTTTATTATTATGGGCCTGCTGCAATGCAAGCAGCCCCATATAGTTATTGCTCATACCTCAAACTTTATTATTATGGGCCTGCTGCAATGCAAGCAGCCCCATAATGTTATTGCTCATACTTCAAACTTTATTATTATGGGCCTGCTGAAATGCAAGCAGCCCCATATAGTTATTGCTCATACTTCAAACTTTATTATTATGGGCCTGCTGCAATCCAATAAGCCCCATATAGTTATTGCTCATACTTCAAACTTTATTATTATGGGCCTGCTGAAATGCAAGCAGCCCCATATAGTTATTGCTCATACTTCAAACTTTATTATTATGGGCCTGCTGCAATGCAAGCAGCCCCATATAGTTATTGCTCATGCGTCAAACTTTATTATTATGGGCCTGCTGCAAAGCAAGAAGCCCCATGTAGTTATTGCTCATACTTCAAACTTTATTATTATTGGCCTGCTGCAATGCAAGAAGCCCCATATAGTTATTGCTCATACTTCAAACTTTATTATTATGGGCCTGCTGCAATGCAAGCAGCCCCATATAGTTATTGCTCATACTTCAAACTTTATTATTATGGGCCTGCTGCAATGCAAGCAGCCCCATATAGTTATTGCTCATGCGTCAAACTTTATTATTATGGGCCTGCTGCAAAGCAAGAAGCCCCATGTAGTTATTGCTCATACTTCAAACTTTATTATTATTGGCCTGCTGCAATGCAAGAAGCCCCATATAGTTATTGCTCATACTTCAAACTTTATTATTATGGGCCTGCTGCAATGCAAGAAGCCCCATAGAGTTATTGCTCATACTTCTAACTTTATTATTATGGGCCTGCTGCAATGCAAGCAGCCCCATATAGTTATTGCTCATACTTCTAACTTTATTATTATGGGCCTGCTGCAATACAAGCAGCCCCATATAGTTATTGCTCATACTTCAAACTTTATTATTATGGGCCTGCTGCAATGCAAGCAGCCCCATTATGTTATTGCTCATACTTCTAACTTTATTATTATGGGCCTGCTGCAATGCAAGAAGCCCCGTATAGTTATTGCTCATACTTCTAACTTTATTATTATGGGCCTGCTGCAATGCAAGAAGCCCCATATAGTTATTGCTCATACTTCAAACTTTATTATTATGGGCCTGCTGCAATGCAAGAAGCCCCATATAGTTATTGCTCATACTTCAAACTTTATTATTATGGGCCTGCTGCAATGCAAGAAGCCCCATATTGTTATTGCTCATACTTCCATCCATCCATTTTCTACCGCTTGTTCCCTTCGGGGCCGCGGGGGGCGCTGGAGCCTATCTCAGCTACAATCGGGCGGAAGGCGGGGTACACCCTGGACAAGTCGCCACCTCATCGCAGGGCCTGCTCATACTTCTAACTTTATTATTATGGGCCTGCTGCAATGCAAGCAGCCCCATATTGTTATTGCTCATACTTCTTACTTTATTATTCTTTTTCCGCCCGTTTCTCTTACCGCCACTACGAGACGAACCAACCGAAGCACCCCGACATGTGTCATACCGTCGGAAAGGTCTCGTTCGCGCCGATGGCGGAGATCTAAATCGGGAACATCTCGTGTTGCCATGGCAACGCTATTAACGACAAAACAAAAACACCTTTTGTTTAATACAAGACGAACCGGCCAACGAAGTCCAACATATGTTATACCGTCGGAAAGGTCTCGTTCGCACCGATAGGCGTATCTTAAATTGGGAATATTTCAAGTTACCATGGGGACGCTATTCAAGAATAAACAAAAAAGTGGGCCAATTGATAGGGAACGTACCCCTATAATGGGTAATATTTCCAGCACACTTGCGAGGGTTTCCTTCTCTTGTAGATCAGCCATTCTTTCACGTAGCTCGGTGCTTAACGTCTCATTTTGTTCACACACTTGTCTACTTTAACCCTGGCTAAAAAGTTTTGCCGTCCAATGTTTGGTTTTGGCTTGATGGCCATCGGAGTGAGGCGAGCGCCTTCCTCCATTAAAGCGGATGGCTCACGCTCTAATTTTCGAGAGGCTGACAGGCCTGAATATTTGCTTTTTCTTTGGTGAAAAACCTGTCCTCATGGCCACATCTTTTATGCCACTGTCATGTGTTTCGGTGAAAACGTTGACACCAGAGGTGGGACCAAGTCATTGTTTTGCAAGTCACAAGTAAGTCTCAAATCTTTGCCCTCAAGTCCGAGTCAAGTCCCGAGTCAAGACAGGCAAGCCCCGAGTCAAGTCCAAAGTCAAGACTGGAAAGTCTCAAGTCAAGTCCTAAGTCCTGCATTTTGAGTTTCGAGTCCTTTCAAGTCCTTTTAACCACAGACTAATATATTAACACAGATTGTGTATGCTTTTCAAACGCTGTATTTATTTATTAAAACAAGTGCATTTTAAATTGCAGGAAAGAAAATTGTGCTGACATTGCACTTTATAATAGCACTATTAACCAGTCATTTTAAACATTAACTCATTCCTTTACAGAACAAACACATTGAAAAATAAAGTGCAAATGTACTTATTTGTACAAAAGTGTTAACATTGAAAAAACATGACATATACGTGAACATAACAAAAAAGTTGTACTTTTTATATGTCAGGGCCCTATGCTGCATTGCATTTGCAAAAGACCAAATTAGCCAAGAGTCTGTCAGTCATTTGTGCACGATGGGGGCGTAGTATGATGCCACCATGGCTGAAAACTCGCTCCACTGGAGCACTGGAGGCAGGCACTGCCAAGACTCTCATGGCCACTCGGAACAGTGAAGGAAGAGTCTTCATGTTCAATGCCCAGAACAAAAGGGGGGAGAGAGTTGTTTTGGGTTGGTGCACTACTTGTAAGTGTATCTTGTGTTTTTTATATTGATTTAATTAAAAAAAGAAAAAAAAAAATATAAATTCTTGTGCGGCCCGATACCAATCGATCCACGGACCAGTACCGGGCCGCGGCCCGGTGGTTGGGGACCACTGAGGTAAACAACCAACAGTATGTCAGAAAGCTAGCTAAAACGGTACACATATTCATAATATAGTATACATTTTAACTGACCTTTATTTGACTATTTTTGTCTTTTTTTAGGTGGCTAAAATATGCGGTGCTGCTGACCGCCGTCTAACGTTACGTGTGATATATTGACTAACGTAACCCTGCTTGAAAAAAATCACTGAACAAAAAGTATGAATAAGGTAGTGAACTGCAACAGATTCCCGTGTTTGCAATAACGTTATAACGTTAGCAGTGAGTTTACAGCCTCACTGATTTAACTACACAGCAAATAAAAGTCACGTTACTTAGCCAATAAACGTTATCTTACATTCAAAACTTACCGTTCTTTGTGCAACTTCAAATGCCGGACAAAGTTGGAAGTTGTTGCCTCTCCATCAGTCATTTTCGAACCGCATGTGTTGCATACTGCAAACCGTTTTGTGTTGACCACCTCGTAATTTTTATACCAAACAAAATTATTTTAGGTATCATTTTTTGTTCACTGGCGTGTGGTTTGGACATGTCTTCTTCGTTGGTTGTCCTGCAATTTGATTGGATGAATGCTGTGTGATGAAAACAAAGTAGATCTAATTTGATTGGCTGTTGTACTGAGAGCACACCAGCTGACACACGCAACGCTGATAGACAAGTACACAATGAAAAATACGGAGCGCTCCCGAATAACTTTTTCATCTTTGGGTTTTGGGGAAAGTAGCAAGTCATGTCAAGTCATGTCAATTCAAAAGGCTCAAGTCCAAGTGAAGTCACAAGTCATTGATGTTAAAGTCTAAGTCGAGTTGCAAGTCTTTTTACATTTTGTCAAGTCGAGTCTAAAGTCATCAAATTCATGACTCGAGTCTGACTCGAGTCCAAGTCATGTGACTCGAGTCCACACCTCTGGTTGACACACATGTCCTCTCTCAGAAAATGTCACTTTTATGGAGCTCATGTGTCCCATTTGGCTTCTGCTGGCCCTCAAAGCCAAGAAAGTCAGCTAAGTCTCTCATTGAGGCAAAAAAACACAAAAACACAAACATTCTTATTTTCCTACTCGCTCTAACTCGCCCATTTCTCCACTTATCGGAAATCTGAGAACACCGGAATGTTCCTCAAAGCCTTGAGGCGCTCGCGGTTTTTGCGAAAAGTTGATATCTCAAAGCGTTTGCCCACAATCAGACATTGTTCGGCATGAAGTTTTTCACAAAATCCTCCATTACTTGCTGTCATTGCATAATAGTAGCAGGCTCATCTCATCACATGAGTTCCTTTGAAGTCACGTGACAGCCCCTCCCCTCAGGTAAACTACCATTGTGTGTGTGTGTGTGGACAAGGATAAAGTTAGGTGGGATTGACCCTGGATAACCTTAGTGTACAAACCCCGTTTCCATATGAGTTGGGAAATTGTGTTAGATGTAAATATAAACGGAATACAATGATTTGCAAGTCCTTTTCAACCCATATTCAGTTGAATATGCTACAAAGACAACATATTTGATGTTTTTTTTTGTTGTAAATAATCATTAACTTTAGAATTTGATGCCAGCAACACGTGACAAAGAAGTTGGGAAAGGTGGCAAAAAATACTGATAAAGTTGAGGAATGCTCATCAAACACTTATTTGGAACATCCCACAGGTGTGCAGGCTATTTGGGAACAGGTGGGTGCTATGATTGGGTATAAAAGTAGATTCCATGAAATGCTCAGTCATTCACAAACAAGGATGGGGCGAGGGTCACCATTTTGTCGACAAATGCGTGAGCAAATTGTTGAACAGTTTAAGAAAAACCTTTCTCAACCAGCTATTGCAAGGAATTTAGGGATTTCACCATCTACGGTCCGTAATATCATCAAAGGGTTCAGAGAATCTGGAGAAATCACTGCACGTAAGCATCTAAGCCCGTGACCTTCGATCCCTCAGGCTGTACTGCATCAACAAGCGACATCGGTGTGTATAGGATATCACCACATGGGCTCAGGAACACTTCAGAAACCCACTGTCAGTAACTACAGTTGGTCGCTACATCTGTAAGTGCAAGTTAAAACTCTCCTATGCGAGGCGAAAACCGTTTATCAACAACACCCAGAAACGCCGTCGGCTTCGCTGGGCCTGAGCTCATCTAAGATGGACTGATACAAAGTGGAAAAGTGTTCTGTGGTCTGACGAGTCCACATTTCAAATTGTTTTTGGAAACTGTGGACGTCGTGTCCTCCGGACCAAAGAGGAAAAGAACCATCCGGATTGTTATACACTCTTAGAAATAAGGGTTCTAAAAGGGTTCTTCTACAAGGGCTGAGGTTCTAACTGGAACCATTTGCTTCTGAAAAACCCTTTCCCGAAGAAAGGGTTTTTTAACGGTTCTTGGTAACGCTAATGGTTCCAGTAAGAACCATTTTGATCCAGAGAACCCTTTAAAACCCCTTTTCTGAATAATTGGTTTTAAAAGGGTTCTCACTAACACTAAGGGTTCCAGTAAGAACTATTTTGATCCAGAGAACCGTTTTTGGAAGAAAGAGTTCTTCAGGGATTGTTGAAAGCATGGGTAAGATCCTGTGTCACCAGGGACATACTTCCTGATAACATTTGCCAATAATGGTGCCTATCTTTAAATAAATGTTTTTCTCATTAAAATGTTTTGAATGTTTGTTCAATGTCAACATGATAAATGACCACAATATAATATGAACTAAACTGATCTGTAGAATACAATATGGTTCTTTATAGAACCCTCAGAAGACAAGACGGTTATCGGTGAAAACCTTTGAAAAGGGATGTTTTTAGAACCCCCTGTGTCAGGTCTAGATGAAACCCTTGAAACATGAAAGAGTTCTTTGTGGAACTCCCTGTGTGGGTTCTAGATGAAACCCTTGAAACCTGAAAGGGTTCTTAGTGGAACTCCCTGCATGGGTTCTAGATGAAACCCTTGACAAACGAAAAGGTTCTTAGTGGAACTCCCTGTGTGGGTTCTAGATGAAACCCTTGAAAGACGAAAGGGTTCTTAGTGGAACTCCCTGCTTGGGTTCTAGATGAAAGTCTTGAAATACAAAAGGGTTCTTAGTGGAACTCCCTGTGTGGGTTCTAGATGAAACCCTTGAAATACGAAAGGGTTCTTAGTGGAACTCCCTGCGTGGGTTCTTTGTAGAACCTCTCATGGGGGGTTCTGGGTGGAACCTTACACACACAGTTCTAGGTAGAACCCTCCAAAAGGGTTCCAGGTGGAACCTTTATAAAAAGGTTCTACCTGGAGCCAAAAAGGGTTCTCCTATGAGGACGAGCCGAAGAACCTTATATGGTTCTACTTAGCACTTTTATTTCTAAGAATGTAGGCGCAAAGTGTAAAAGCCAGCATGTGTGATGGTATGGGGGTGTATTAGTGCCCAAGACATGGGTAACTTACACATCTGTGAAGGCACCATTAATGCTGAAAAGGTACATACAGGTTTTGGAGCAACATATGTTGCCAATCCAAGCAACGTTACCATGGACGCCCCTGCTTATTTCAGCAAGACAATGCCAAGCCACGTGTTACATCAACGTGGCTTCATAGTAAAAGAGTGCGGGTACTAGACTGGCCTGCCTGTAGTCCAGACTTGAAAATGTGTGGCGCATTATGAAGCCTAAAATAGCACAAGGGAGACCCCCGGACTGTTGAACAACTTAAGCTGTACATCAAGCAAGAATGGGTAAGAATTCCACCTGAGAAGCTTCAAAAATGTGTCTCCTCAGTTCCCAAACGTTTACTGAGTGTTGTTAAAAGGAAAGGCCATGTAACACAGTGGTGAACATGCCCTTTCCCAACTACTTTGGCACGTGTTGCAGCCATGAAATTCTAAGTTAATTATTATTTGCAAAAAAAAAAAAAAAAAAGTATATGTTTTCTTTGTAGTGCATTCAACTGAATATGGGTTGAAAAGGATTTGCAAATCATTGTATTCCGTTTATATTTACATCTAACACAATTTCCCAACTCATATGGAAACGGGGCCTAAACCTACCAGAGGATCAAGCCTCACCAGTTGACAAAGGCGATGGTATTTGTTACCATAATCCAGTTTGCGAAATGGCTGATGTGATTAAAAAGATTACTCGTGCCTAAATTCAGTCAGGGTTGCTGGTTCTTCCACATGGCATAGGAATGCCTTCACTGGACTGTCTCCTGGTGTTGTCAAGGTAACGGCCCATGCAAGGAACGTTCAGGAACCAGCAGGGTTGAAATGTGTAAAGTGTTTGGCTCATGAAGGTGAATATAAACTTTTAAGTACTTTAAGACCTGTGTATTATTTCACTAGCACGAGTGCTGACTCCTGCATGAAGGAAACCCTCCCTACACCAGTAGCAAATATGGCGGCCTGGTCTGGTCTGGACAGCAACATGCTTCCATGATTGAGTTGAAAAAACGGAGGCAGAGCAAGACGGGGGAGTGAGTGGAGAAGGATAACGCGGAGCTGTGAGGAAGTTATCAGCAAAGGAAGAAAAAGTCTGGTGTCTGACAGCAGATCAGAGAGCTCCTCCAGCTGGAACCTTGCGCTCATGGGGGCCTGGCGGAGCAGAACCCGGCGGCCCCATCGGAGTGATGAGCTGGACCGTGCAGGACACAAGCAGCAGCTTTATTCACGGAACAATAGTTCACACTCAATGCTGAAGCAAGACACCGAATCCTTTGACTTACTATCACACATACTTGCCAACCTTGAGACCTCCGATTTCGGGAGGTGGGGGCGTGGTCGGGGGTGGGGCGGGGGCATGGTTGGAGGCGTGGTTAAGATATATATATAGAAGAAATACTTGACTTTCAGTGAATTCTAGCAATATATATATATATATATATATATAAATAAAATAAATACTTGAATTTCAGTGTTCATTTATTTACACATATACACACACATAACACTCATCTACTCATTGTTGAGTTAAGGGTTGAATTGTCCATCCTTGTTCTATTCTCTGTCACTATTTCAAAACACACACATTATACAAATATACATTATAAAATCAATAAGAAAACGGGAGCTCTAATTTGGGAGTCTGAATTAGGATCCGAAGTTCCTATATAAACATTGCGCACTCACGTCGCCTTTTTGCATTGATTACTGCAGCTGTGCACTGGATTCATTCACAAATACAAACTACAACTCACAAACACTTTAGAGTTAGGCTCCACCATCAGAATGTGTACTTAAACTTATAAAGATCACATGGATATTATTCAGTGAGTTGATTCACCAAAACTAACCTGTTATACAGGAGGAAAAAGCACACAGGACGTTTCAATTGTTCACAGACTGGTCACGCTCATCAGAATGACAAGACACTTCCGGTCTGCAGGTGATAGCATTCAATTGGGAGGAAACGCCCTACTGCCCCCTACTGACCAATGTGAATACTGATAAATGTGTAATGACAGCTCCAAAAACGAATTCAAACCACAAAATAAAATAAATAAATCAACACAAAAATGTGACACATTATGGGTGGGTCACATATGCATGTACAGTAGATGGCAGTATTGTCTTGTTTAAAAGTGTCACAACATTGCTGTTTACGGCAGACGAACTGCTTTACGGTAGACGAAAACTTGACTGCTGTTGTTGTGTGTTGTTACCGCGCTGGGAGGACGTTAATGAAACTGCCTAACAATAAACCCACATAAGAAACCAAGAACTCGCCCTCGATCATTAGCTGTTTATATTATGGGAAAGCGGACGTGTGAACAGGCTGTCAACACGTCACTCAGGTCCGCATGGAGCTGGAGGGGGCGTGGCCTCCAGCTCCGCCTGAATTTCGGGAGATTTTCGGGAGAAAATTTGTCCCGGGAGGTTTTCGGGAGAGGCGCTGAATTTCGGGAGTCTCCCGGAAAATCCGGGAGGGTTGGCAAGTATGCTATGACAACATATCACTCTGACACAGTTTGTCCTTATAATTGACTTTATTGAATTCTGCCAGGCAAAAAGTGGCCATGCAAACATGTGACAACTAAAAAATAATATAATATTTATGTTGCATCTGCTAGATGGATGTGAAGTTAAAGTTAAAGTTAAAGTACCAATGATAGTCACACACACACTAGCTGTGGTGAAATGTGTCCTCTAAATTTGACCCATCACCCTTGTTCACCCTCTGGGAGGTGAGGGGAGCAGTGGGCAGCAGCAGTGGCCGCGCCCGGGAATCATTTTTGGTGATTTAACCCCCAATTCCAACCCTTGATGCTGAGAGGTAATGCCTCCCATTTTTACAGTCTTTGGTATGAACTCACAACCTACCGATCTCAGGGTGGACTCTAACCACTAAATAAGCAGGGGCGTCCATGATAACATTGCTTGGATGGCAACATATGTTGCTCCAAAACCTGTATGTACCTTTCAGCATTAATGGTGCCTTCACAGATGTGTAAGTTACCCATGTCTTGGGCACTAATACACCCCCATACCATCACACATGCTGGCTTTTATACTTTGCGCCTATAACAATCCGGATGGTTCTTTTCGTCTTTGTTCCGGACGACACGACGTCCACAGTTTCCAAAAAAACAATTTGAAATGTGGACTCGTCAGACCACAGAACACTATCGGTCCATCTTAGATGAGCTCAGGCCCAGCGAAGCCGACGGCGTTTCTGGGTGTTGTTGATAAACAGTTTTCGCCTTGCATAGGAGAGTTTTAACTTGCACTTACAGATGTAGCGACCAACTGTAGTTACTGACAGTGGGTTTCTGAAGTGTTCCTGAGCCCAAGTGGTGATATCCTTTACACACTGATGTCGCTTGTTGATGAAGTACAGCCTGAGGGATGGAAGGTCACGGGCTTAGCTGCTTACGTGCAGTGATTTCTCCAGATTCTCTGATTATTGATGATATTACGGACCGTAGATGGTGAAATCCCTAAATTCCTTGCAATAGCTGGTTGAGAAAGGTTTTTTTTAAACTGTTCAACAATTTGCTCACGCTATTTTAGGCTTCTTAATGCGCCACACATTTTCAATGGGGGACAGGTCTGGACTACAGGCAGGCCAGTCTAGTACCCGCACTCTTTTACTATGAAGCCACGTTGATGTAACACGTGGCTTGGCATTGTCTTGCTGAAATAAAGTTAAAGTTAAAGTACCAATGATAGTCACACACACACTAGGTGTGGTGAAATTTGTCCTCTAAATTTGACCCATCACCCTTGTTCACCCTCTGGGAGGTGAGGGGAGCAGTGGGCAGCAGCAGTGGCCGCGCCCGGGAATCATTTTTGGTGATTTAACCCCCAATTCCAACCCTTGATGCTGAGTGCCAAGCAGGGAGGTAATGGCTCCCATTTTTATAGTCTTTGGTATGAACTCACAACCTACCGATCTCAGGGTGGACTCTAACCACTAAATAAGCAGGGGCGTCCATGATAACGTTGCTTGGATGGCAACATATGTTGCTCCAAAACCTGTATGTACCTTTCAGCATTAATGGCGCCTTCACAGATGTGTAAGTTACCCATGTCTTGGGCACTAATACACCCCCATACCATCACACATGCTGGCTTTTACACTTTGCGCCTATAACAATCCGGATGGTTCTTTTCCTCTTTGGTCCGGAGGACACGACGTCCACAGTTTCCAAAAAAACTATTTGAAATGTGGACTTGTCAGACCACAGAACACTTTTCCACTTTGCATCAGTCCATCTTAGATGAGCTTGGGCCCAGCGAAGACGGCGGCGTTTCTGGGTGTTGTTGATAAATGGCTTTGGCTTTGCATAGTAGAGTTTTAACTTGCACTTACAGATGTAGTGTTGAACTGTAGTTACTGACAGTGTTTTTCTGAAGTGTTCCTGAGCCCATGTGGTGATATCCTTTACACACGGATGTCGGTTTTTGATGCAGTACCGCCTGAGGGATCGAAGGTCACGGGCTTAGCTGCTTACGTGCAGTGATTTCTCCAGATTCTCTGAACCTATTGATGATATTACGGACCGTAGATGTTGAAATCCCTAAATTCCTTGCAATAGCTGGTTGAGAAATGTTGTTCTTAAACAATTTGCTCACGCATTTGTTGACAAAGTGGTGACCTTCGTCCTGTCCTTGTTTATGAATGACTGAGAATTTCATGAAAGCTGCTTTTATACCCAATCATAGCACCCACCTGTTCCCAATTTGCCTGTTCACCTGTGGGATGTTCCAAATAAGTGTTTGATGAGCATTCCTCGACTTTGTCAGTCTTTTTTGCCACTTGTGCCAGCTTTTTAAAAACATGTTGCAGGCATCACATTCCGAACGAGCTAATATTTGCAAAAAATAACAACGTTTACCAGTTGGAACATTAAGTATCTTTTCTTTGCAGTCTATTCAATTGAATATAAGTTGAAAAGGATTTGCAAATGATTGTATACTGTTTTTATTTACCATTTACACAACGGTTTTGGGTTTTGTAATGGTATTGTCAATATACACATGTATATTTCAAGGATTTAGCATTGGCTAGAGCAGCGGTCGGCAACCTTTACCAGTCAAAGAGCCATTTTGACCAGTTTCACAAATTATAGAAAACAATGGGAGCCGCAAAAACTTTTGAAATTTTAAATGAAATAACACTGCATACAAAGGTTTTTTTTTTGCTTTGCGCTACGTATAAACCAGGGGTCTCAGACACGCTGCCCACACCTTTATATATAAATTTTAAGCTGGTGCGGCACGCAAATTTTATATGTATAGCGCTTGTAAGCGTCATGCGTGCCGTGATGGTACAGCATTTAGCACCCACTACAATCAGTGTGCCTGATCAGCCACATTTTGTATGGGGCTTCCGCTTGCTCACGTAGGTGACAGCAAGGCATACTTACTCAACAACCATACAGGTTACACTGACGGTATAAAAAAAAACTATAACACTCTTACTAATAATGCGCCACACTGTGAACCCACACCAAACAAGAATGACAAACACATTTCTGGAGAACATCTGCACCGTAACACAACATAAACACAACAGGACAAATACCCAGAATCCCATGCAGCCCTAACTCTTCCGGGATACATTATACACCCCCGCTACCTCAACCGTCGCACAGAGAGAGAGAGAGAGGGGGGTTGGGGGAGGGGGGGGGGGGGGGGTTGATGTGTGAGGGAGCAGGCTTGGGGTAGGGGCGGGGTTTGGTGGTAGCAGGGCTGCATGGGATTCTGGGTATTTGTCCTGTTGTGTTTATGTTGTGTTAAGGTGCAGATGTTCTCCCGAAATGTGTTTGTCATTCTTGTTTGGTTTTGGTTCAAAGTGTGGCGCATAATTAGTAAGAGTGTTAAAGTTGTTTTATATGGTCACCGTCAGTGTAACCTGTGTGGCTGTTGACCAAGTATGCCTTGCTGTCACGTACGTGTGGAAGCAGAAGATGTATATTGTATAACAATTGTTAGGCTGGCACGCTGTTTATACAGATTGTAGAGGGCGCTGAATGTTGTACCATCATAGCACGCCCTTATTATATCTGTAAGGGTGAAATTCGGTGAATGTTTTCTGCGAGAGGCACTGAAATCCGGAAGTCTCACAGGAAAATTGGGGGGTTCAGCAAGTAAGCTGCTGAGCCGCATCAGAGTGATCAAAGAGCCGCATGCGGCTCCGGAGCCGCGGGTTGCCGACCCCTGGGCTAGAGAAAGATTTGGTAGAAGTTTAACTTTAACCAACCCATAGATCCAGAAATTTCCCTTCGGGCATCCGTACTTTGTGTCCGCATCCTTCCTCCTTGAGTCGACAACAAACCACGGTGAGCCACCGGTCTCGCTATATCATCAAAGATGTTATGTCGCAGTACCGCCTGAGGGATCGAAGGTCCGTAATATTATCGCTTACATGTGATTACGTGCAGCCATCAAATTCCAAATGAGCTAATATTTGCGATAAATAACGTTTTCCAGTTTGAACGTTAAATATCTTGTCTTTGCAGTCTATTCAATTGAATATAAGTTGAAAAGGATTTGCAAATCATTGTATTCTGTTGTTGTGACAACTTCACTGGTTTTGGATGTTGTATAGGGTGACACAAAAAAGGCGTTCATCACCTAAACTTTAATAACTTTAGAAATAATTAATACATTCTTATTATTTTTCAGATTTACCAAGAAGAATTAATGTTTTAAAAGTTTAGGAAATTTCAACTTCGAGATGCCATGGACTACTGAACAAAAGACATTTATAGTTGAGGCCTATTTTTGGCTGAATTCTATCCACGCGGCTCAATTGCAATTCAAAGAAGGATTTGGATGTGGTGAATTTCCTGCCCACACAATGATCTACAGATGGGTCAACAAGTTCCGAACCCATGGGAATGTTAATAACCTCAATCATAAAGATACTGACGGACAATCACACTCTGGATGAGCGAAATCATCAAGGACACCACAGAACGTTGATGCAGTCAGAGACTCTGTTGTTCGCAGCCCACGCAAGTCTGTGCGTCGACCAAGTCAGGAGCTTGGAATGAACCAGGAGTCTGTGCGGAGAATTTTGATCGCAGATCTCGACCTCCATCCTTACAGGATACAGATTAAACAAAAGCTTACACCTGCCGACATGAGGAAACGAGTGATCATGTGCCAGTGGTTTTGCGATAAGATTGACGCTGTGCCAGACTTCCTTGACAATGTCTGGTTTTCGGATCCATCCATCCATCCATCCATCCATCCATCCATCCATCCATCCATTTTCTTCCGCTTATCCGAGGTCGGGTCGCGGAGGCAGCAGCCTAAGCAGGGAAGCCCAGACTTCCCTCTCCCCAGCCACTTCGTCCAGCTCTTCCTGTGGGACCCCGAGGCGTTCCCAGGCCAGCCGAGAGACATAGTCTTCCCAACGTATCCTGGGTCTTCCCCGCGGCCTCCTACCGGTCGGACGTGCCCTAAACACCTCCCTAGGGAGGCGTTCGGGTGGCATCCTGACCAGATGCCCGAACCACCTCATCTGGCTCCTCTCCATGTGGAGGAGCAGCGGCTTTACTTTGAACTCCCCCCGGATGGCAGAGCTTCTCACCCTGTCTCTAAGGGAGAGCCCCGCCACCCGGCGGAGGAAACTCATTTGGGCCGCTTGTACCCGTGATCTTGTCCTTTCGGTCATAACCCAAAGCTCATGACCATAGGTGAGGATGGGAACGTAAATCGACCGGTAAATTGAGAGCTTTGCCTTCCGGCTCAGCTCCTTCTTCACCACAACGGATCGATACAGCGTCCACATTACTGAAGACGCCGCAACGATCCGCCTGTCGATCTCACGATCCACTCTTCCCTCGCTCGTGAACAAGACTCCGAGGTACTTGAACTCCTCCACTTGGGGCAAGTTCTCCCCCCCAACCCGGAGATGGCACACCCTTTTCCGGGCGAGAACCATGGACTCGGACTTTGAGGTGCTGATTCTCATCCCAGTCGCTTCACACTCGGCTGCGAACCGATCCAGTGAGAGCTGAAGATCCTGGCCAGATGAAGCCATCAGGACCACATCATCTGCAAAAAGCAGAGACCTAATCCTGCAGCCACCAAACCAGATCCCCTCAACGCCTTGACTGCGCCTAGAAATTCTGTCCATAAAAGTTATGAACAGAATCGGTGACAAAGGGCAGCCTTGGCGGAGTCCAACCCTCACTGGAAACGGTTCCGACTTACTGCCGACAATGCGGACCAAGCTCTGACATTGAGCATACAAGGAGGGGACTGCCACAATCAGACAGTCCGATACCCCATACTCTCTGAGCACTCCCCACAGGACTTCCCGAGGGACACGGTCGAATGCCTTCTCCAAGTCCACAAAACACATGTAGACTGGTTGGGCAAACTCCCATGCACCCTCAAGGACCCTGCCGAGAGTATAGAGCTGGTCCACAGTTCCACGACCAGAACGAAAACCACACTCTTCCTCCTGAATCCAAGGTTCGACTATCCCGCGTAGCCTCCTCTCCAGTACACCTGAATAGACCTTACCGGGAAGGCTGAGGAGTGTGATCCCACGATAGTTAGAACACACCCTCCGGTTCCCCTTCTTAAAGAGAGGAACCACCACCCCGGTCTGCCAATCCAGAGGTACCGCCCCCGATGTCCACACGATGCTGCAGAGTCTTGTCAACCAAGACAGCCCCACAGCATCCAGAGCCTTAAGGAACTCCGGGCGGATCTCATCCACCCCCGGGGCCTTGCCACCGAGGAGCTTTTTAACTACCTCAGCAACTTCAGCCCCAGAAATAGGAGAGCCCACCACAGATTCCCCAGGCACTGCTTCCTCATAGGAAGACGTGTTGGTGGGATTGAGGAGGTCTTCGAAGTATTCTCTCCACCGATCCACAACATCCGCAGTCGAGGTCAGCAGAACACCATCCTCACCATACACGGTGTTGATAGTGCACTGCTTCCCCTTCCTGAGGCGGCGGATGGTGGTCCAGAGATGCTTCGAAGCCATCCGGAAGTCGTTTTCCATGGCTTCCCCGAACTCCTCCCATGTCCGAGTTTTTGCCTCCGCGACCGCTGAAGCCGCACACCGCTTGGCCTGTCGGTACTTGTCCACTGCCTCAGGAGTCCTATGAGCCAAAAGAACCCGATAGGACTCCTTCTTCAGCTTGACGGCATCCCTCACCGCCGGTGTCCACCAACGGGTTTTTGTGTTAATCTAAATAAAATGTTGGAAGTTATTCGATTTTTATTGATGAACCCATTTACCATTTGTTAGTGACATCTGAAAAAACACTTGAAGAAAGCTGTTACAGTTGCAAACCTCATATATTTTATTCCATTTCTATTCCTTGTGAGTATGTTATGTTTTGTGTCCTCAAACAAGGAGCTAACGACCATCCCTGAGAGAGCAAGCACGGCTAGAATCTACAAATTAAAGCCTGTCCTGTGAGAGGCTAAGCGCCTTATTTTCATTTGAAATGCGGATAGAAATTGACTTCCTTATTAAATCTAATTATTAGCCGGTGCCCTCAAAAGTCTTGTGAAAGCGCTGCGAGCGAGCGGCCTCATTAGCATAAACAGCACCAGTGGCAAGCTTAAAACAAATGGTTTATTTAGTCAGTGTTAATGGGATTAAAGTGTGCTGGATTCAGGAGCAGTGCTAACAGTGAGCGTGGCGTCTTCATTTCCATGTGCACTCTCTCTTTCTTTGCCTTTCATTCCGCTCTACCGCCTGCCGCTGTCCTCCGTGTTATTCAACAGATTGTGTTCAATCTCCATCCACAAAAAAAAAATCCGAGACAATCATAAATAATAAAGGATTACAACAATCTCACACAAGCTGGTGGCCCGCCGGCGGCGAGACACACCCAGAGAAATAAATGTTGGCCATCTGTGCATCGCACTGCTCAGGGAAGGTGCAAACAAAGAGCACGGTGTACCTGCTCCAGCTATTTCTCTCAGCCCTCGTCTCCCTTCAGCCACACCACATGAAAGGCTGCAGTGACACTCGCCCCTGCACAATTCGCCGGCTCGCAGCGAGCGCTTCTTTGATTAGGGATGTTTCACCAAGCTGCGCCTGTCAGGGATCAAACAAAGCTCCGGGGTTATCTCTCCATCCACCAGCAGCCAAACGGAGCTGCGGCCAAATAGAGTGCATGCAAGTCGGATAATTGACACGGCAAATGATGGCGTTTACATGTCACGCACGCGGCTCTCCGGGAGGCGTGGGGGAGTCGTGAAAACTCACCCACCGCAGGCCCATAAATCCCTCGTCCGCGGCCGCGCACTGGATTTACGGGCATAGTGTAACCTGCTCTTTGCCACGACTACCACTGGGGACGGATAAATGCATCATCCGTGGTGCTTATTAGCACCATACTTGCCAACCTTGAGACCTCCAAATTCGGGAGATTTTTTTTGGGGGGGGGTCTGGGTGAGCGGGGCGGGGTTAAGGGGGGAGGAGTATATTTATAGCTAGAATTCACTGAAATTCAAGTATTTCTTATATATATATATATATATATATATATATGTATATAAATAAAATAAATACTTCACTTTCAGTGAATTCTAGCTTTATATATACTGTATATGTATTTTATTATATACATATAAATAAAATAAATTCTTGAATTTCAGTGTTCATTTATTTACACATATAACACTCCTCTCTACCGTACTTGCCATCCTTGAGACCTCCGGTTTCGGGAGGTGGGGGCGTGGTCGGGGGTGGGACTGGGGTGTGGTTGTGGGCGGGGGCGTGGTAAAGAGGGGAGGTGTATATTGACAGCTAGAATTCACCAAGTCAAGTATTTCATACATATATATATACACACACATATATATATATATATATATATATATATACATATATGTCTTAATAAGGTTATCCAAAAAATAGTGCTCGATACCGTAGTAGAGCGCAATATATGTATGTGTGGGGAAAAAAATCACAAGACTACCAAAAAGCCCTTGATGAAAGCGGATACAATTTCACCCTCACCTATGAACCCACGCCAGGAAACCAGCCAAAAAAGAACAGAAAACGAAACGACATCATCTGGTACAACCCCCCATACAGCAAAAACGTCTCAACTAACATTGGACACAAATTCCTCAATCTGATTGACAAACACTTTCCCAAAGACAACACCCTAAGAAAAGTATTCAACAAGAACAACATTAAATTGAGCTACAGCTGCATGAACAATATATACGACAAATCATCTCAAACCACAACAAAACAATTGCAAATGAGCCGTCGGCCCCCAGACAGAGCGACTCCAAAACCAACAAAGGCTGTAACTGTCGAAAGAAACCTGATTGCCCTCTCAACGGGGGGTGCTTACAAACATCAGTTGTCTACCAATCTAAGGTAATACGCAAGGACATTAACACATCCGACACATATGTAGGATTAACCGAGGGAGAATTCAAAACCAGATGGAACAATCACAAGGCTTCTTTCAGGAACAAAAACCTGCGAAATACCACAGAACTCAGCAAACACATTTGGGACCTCAAAGACAATAATGTTGAATATTCAATAACATGGCAAATTCTTGCATCCAGCACACCTTACAATAGTGGTAATAAAAGATGCAACCTATGCTTGAAAGAGAAACTGTTTATTATTTACCGCCCAGACCTGTCATCCCTCAACAAGCGCAGCGAAATTGTAACAGCATGCCGCCATAGACGGAAACACCTCCTAGGTAACACATGAGCCAATCACCACGCCCCTAGGCCAGCCTGTACCCACCCACTCTGTGCCCTATATAAACCATGGTATGTGAATGCTCCCATTAAAATCTCCTGATGATTGAGGGTACCCCCCCTCATGAAACAGGCCTGTAGAGATGAAATAGTCTTGTGATTTTTTTTCCCACACATACATATATATATACATATATATATGCATATATATATATATATATATATATATATATATATATATATATATATATATATATATATATATATATTAGAGATGCGCGGATAGGCAATTATTTCATCCGCAACCGCATCACAAAAGTCGTCATCCACCCGCCATCCACCCAAACCAACATTTTATCAAATCCACACCCGCCCGCCACCCGCACGTTGTTATATATCTAATACAGACGATGCAAGGCATTAGTGAGGTTATAAAGCTTTTGCCTGTTAAAGAAAGGAGACTGGTCCAATTCAGCAGAGACATTCAATGCGTGCCACGCATTAATATCTCTTGGCCACGCATTAGTGGCTAAAGTGTGATAATATTATTTATCATTATTATAATATTATTGTCATTTCCATTAAGAAAGTGTTGACTATTGTTGCCAATGCCCTCAGATCAGGAGTGCGTTCCTCACACTTTGTGTGCGCAGTTGCAGCAAGCAGAACGATGCTTTTAAGAAGTTAAAAAAAATGTTTTAGAAAGACTAGGCCTATATTTTCGTTAGGTAAAAAAAAAATGTGCTGAATTTATTTCAATGAATATTAACTTGTTAACGTTATAATGCTCAAATAGGGACGAGGGCGGCGTGCACAGTGAAACAGTGAACAATTTCGCGACAAAGATGAACCTTTATTGATTGATCTGCAGCCATGACAAAATATCAGACAATCTCCATTGTCAACGACAGGCAGGAAAATAAAGATAAACACATAGCCTATGTTGTAGGCATAGGCATAGGCTCATACGTTTTTAAGTTGAAATAAAAAAAAATAAAAAAAATGTGCCTCGTAAGCCTTAGGCTGTCAATCACGCGCACAAACTTAAATTAGACAATAACATATGTATGTCATCTCTATTTAAACAAAAATAAATTAAATAAATAATAATAATAAATTACCTGCAACTTATTGGCCAAGGCAAATAGCTGAAGGGGGGAAATCAAACCCATCAGACTGCACTTCATCATCAAACTTGAATTATAATGAAAATAGACGGTGGCGACAAACAAAGCAGGCTAAATATCCTTACATTGTCGCCAATCGGAGATGCGCTTCACTTGAAAGCGAGGCCAAATAATTAACACACAGTAGTATATCTCCAATAGAAAAAAAACACAATAAACAACGCAATTGCGTTAATTCCTTTGCATTGTAGTGCGCCCTAACAACACGTAACCATCAAAATTATTTAGCTGACCGAACTCAATATAGGTTATTTGGTATAGCCTAGGTAACGTAGACTAATTCGTTTAACATATCCAACCGTATGTCTACTTACTTTTTTTTTTTGTTAGCACTATGCAGGAATAAAATGGCATCTACAGTGCCAGGATTCATGCGAGAGCGCCTGGCCTCTAAAATGCGCCCTGCTGCGCTGAAGGAGCGCTCACTTGCGCCACTTGTTGCTGGGACGCGGTGTCATCTTTTTCTTTTTTTCTTCTTCTTCTGTTGTGTTGTGCTGTGCTGCAGTGCCTGAAGAATAATTGACTGTTTCAAAGAGTGCTGCTCGTTTTTCGTATGTGGGTAACAACATTTAACTATGTATATATATTTCCAGATTGGTTCAACCGCCACCCGCCCGCATCTATTTAAAATCTATTTTTACCCGCCCGACCCGCGGTTTATCCGCGGACTCCGCGGTTGTGTCCGCAAACCGCGCATCTCTAATATATATATATATATATATATATATATATACATATATATATATATATATATATATATATATATATATATATATATATATATATCTACATCCTGAAAATATGCCAACAAAACTGTGTTTAGATAATTGATACTTCAAACTTGCATAAATAAATCTTAAGGAATATAACATAACTTGGCTTCTGAGAGTTTCAAAATGTAATGAATAAAATGCTAAAGTTGTTGATAAACAAGCAATTATTTTAATAATTAAATATGGTCATTTTAAAAGAATTATTATGAAAATGTAAAATTAATTATTTCATATATGTTTATTTTAATGTTTAATTCTATGGCTGGATGTAATAAGGAGTCAGAAAAAATACAAATAAAATACAAATAAAATACAAATAAAATACAATTAATTTTGATGTTTTTAGCAAAATATAGTAAAAATTTATTTATTTATTTTGTTTTAATTAATAAATATATTTATTTTTAGGTAAGATAAACATAATAATACAATGTATCTCTAGTCTGGATGATTTAGTTCTTGTCACCCTGTTGTCCTCCCGTCAAGGACAACAGGGTGCGCCTTATAGTCCGGAAAATGCGGTACTCGTTTATTTACCACGGTCAGGCCTGGAAGCTATTAACAACGATAAACAAGGGTTTACTGTACTACCACTAAAGATAAGCAATTTTAATGCCTAATAATTGGTAATTATTTTTACAACAATATTTTCCCCAAACACATCTGGATGTGCTATTTATACTTGCCAACCCTCCCAAATTTTCCAGGAGACTCACGAAATTCAGCGCCTCTCCCGAAAACCTCCCGGGACAAATATTCTCCCGATTTTCAGGCTAAAAATCAGGAGATTTTCGGGAGAATTAAAAAAAAGGCTGTCCTCACTCAGGTCCGCATGGAGCTGGAGGGGGCGTGGCAAGTATGCTCTCTACTCATTGTTGTATTTGAAAGTGCAATGCTTTGCAGCCAGTAGCACAGCCTTTGAAGGAGCATAGGTATGGGCAGTGTAATATTCTGGGTTGGAGTCAATAACCAGGCGAGGTGACAAAGTTACGTCTCTTTACTTCATACTTCAGAACCGACTCCCACACTTGCCGTCAGGGTGCGCAATACAACGTAAACCGTTGGCCAACCAAAAAGTAACCACAGAACACTATAGTGTTCTGTGGTTACTTTTTGGTTGGCCAAGCGGACGTGACAACAGGCTGTCCTCACTCAGGTCCACACGGACCTGGAGGGGGCGTGCCTTAAGTCCGGCTGGAAATCGGGAGACATTCGGGAGAATGGTTGTCCCGGGAGATTTTCGGGAGAAGCACTGAAATTCGGGAGTCTCCCGGAAAATTCGGGTGGGTTGGCAAGTATAAATAGCACATCCAGATGTGTTTGGGGAAAATATTGTTGTAAAAATAATTACCAATTATTTGGCATTAATATTGCCTATATTTAGTGGTAGTACAGTAAACCCTTGTTTATCGTTGTTAATAGCTTCCAGACCTGACCGTGGTAAATAAACGAGTACCGCATTTTCCGGACTATAAGGCGCACTTAAAATCATTTTTTCCCCCTCAAAACTCGACAGTGCGCCTTATAACACGGTGCCCTAATATATATATATATATATATATATATATATATATATATATATATATGTAGTGGGAATACGCTAAAAGTTATGACCTGAGGTATCTTTGAGCAATGCGGGATGTAATTGAGCCATTTGAGCAATAGAGAGTCGATACATTGTTACATGTTCCTGTTTCTAATTTGTCTACACAAGAAAAAAACATCAGTTTTAATGAGACAGTTGACATGTGTGTTTGAGCGCCGCTTAGACACAAATTCCATTGACCAAAATGACACTGATTGGTCAAAATGTGCAAAGAAGTAGAAGTTGCGTTTGGACAAAGTTGCAAGGCTGACTTGGCTAAATGTGCGTAACTTGGCACGATTGTGACTTTGGAAAATTCTGGATTGACTGTATATTTTTATTTTTATTCAAGGGAAAATCTAAAATCTTATATTAACATCAATTACTTTAATTGCTTGATTTACGATGCATTTATTTACTTGGGCTTAATCAATGCATTTTGGTGTGAGCTGCATGGTTGATGTCAACATTCTCTTTATTGTTCCCTTTGTTTAAATGTGCATCTGATCCTTCCTTACACACACGCAGCATTTATATGTGTCCTCTCTGCTGTCTGCTGTGAAAAATGGCATTACGGCCTCCTTCCTATCTGTCATGAGTGGAGGAATCTCATTACGGTGTGAATTTTTAAATAAATGGAGATAAAGCGTGCAGGATGCTGCAGCGCTGCACAAAGGACAGGACAGAGGACTAATGAGATGTGTTTATGTGCGGCGTGACTTGACCTGCTGACGGCGGCTAAATAAGTTCCAGTCAGCCGGGGGTTCTGCTGGTACCAATTAAAGTCACTGTCATTAGCAGTGCGAGGCGACACAGGCGGTCCACTAAAATAGCAACTCAGCAGCGCATGCTTAAATAGGACAGGAAGTGTTTTGACACACTCACTGGTCACAACATTGGGGCAAATCTAATGAGATCCAAGCCGACCCTCAAAAAAATGGCCTTAAAAATATATGTTTTCGCTGTTTGTTTTTGTAAAAGTAAGGTTGAATCTAGGTATTTAACAATATGTTTTATGATAATAATATAACTTGAGATGTCCGATAATATAATAATAATATAGAATTCACCAAGTCAAGTATTTCATATATATATATATATATATATATATATATATATATATATATATATATATATATATATATATATATATATATATATATATGTCTTAATAAGGTTATCCAAAAAATAGTGCTCGATACCGTAGTAGAGCGCAATGTATGTATGTGTGGGAAAAAAAATCACAAGACTATTTCATCTCTACAGGCCTGTTTCATGAGGGGGGGTACCCTCAATCGTCAGGAGATTTTAATGGGAGCATTCGCATACCATGGTTTATATAGGGCACAGAGTGGGTGGGTACAGGCTGGCCTAGGGGCGTGGTGATTGGCTCATGTGTTACCTAGGAGGTGTTTCCGTCTATGGCGGCATGCTGTGACAATTTCGCTGCGCTTGTTGAGGGATGACAGGTCTGGACGGTAAATAATAAACAGTTTCTCTTTCAAGCATAGGTTGCATCTTTTATTACCACTATTGTAAGGTGTGCTGGATGCAAGAATTTGCCATGTTATTGAATATTCAACATTATTGTCTTTGAGGTCCCAAATGTGTTTGCTGAGTTCTGTGGTATTTCGCAGGTTTTTGTTCCTGAAAGAAGCCTTGTGATTGTTCCATCTGGTTTTGAATTCTCCCTCGGTTAATCCTACATATGTGTCGGATGTGTTAATGTCCTTGCGTATTACCTTAGATTGGTAGACAACTGATGTTTGTAAGCACCCCCCGTTGAGAGGGCAATCAGGTTTCTTTCGACAGTTACAGCCTTTGGAGTCGCTCTGTCTGGGGGCCGACGGCTCATTTGCAATTGTTTTGTTGTGGTTTGAGATGATTTGTCGTATATTGTTCATGCAGCTGTAGCTCAATTTAATGTTGTTCTTGTTGAATACTTTTCTTAGGGTGTTGTCTTTGGGAAAGTGTTTGTCAATCAGATTGAGGAATTTGTGTCCAATGTTAGTTGAGACGTTTTTGCTGTATGGGGGGTTGTACCAGATGATGTCGTTTCGTTTTCTGTTCTTTTTTGACTGGTTTCCAGTATTCAACAAGAACAACATTAAATTGAGCTACAGCTGCATGAACAATATACGACAAATCATCTCAAACCACAACAAAACAATTGCAAATGAGCCGTCGGCCCCCAGACAGAGCGACTCCAAAGGCTGTAACTGTCGAAAGAAACCTGATTGCCCTCTCAACGGGGGGGTGCTTACAAACATCAGTTGTCTACCAATCTAAGGTAATACGCAAGGACATTAACACATCCGACACATATGTAGGATTAACCGAGGGAGAATTCAAAACCAGATGGAACAATCACAAGGCTTCTTTCAGGAACAAAAACCTGCGAAATACCACAGAACTCAGCAAACACATTTGGGACCTCAAAGACAATAATGTTGAATATTCAATAACATGGCAAATTCTTGCATCCAGCACACCTTACAATAGTGGTAATAAAAGATGCAACCTATGCTTGAAAGAGAAACTGTTTATTATTTACCGTCCAGACCTGTCATCCCTCAACAAGCGCAGCAAAATTGTCACAGCATGCCGCCATAGACGGAAACACCTCCTAGGTAACACATGAGCCAATCACCACGCCCCTAGGCCAGCCTGTACCCACCCACTCTGTGCCCTATATAAACCATGGTATGCGAATGCTCCCATTAAAATCTCCTGACGATTGAGGGTACCCCCCCTCATGAAACAGGCCTGTAGAGATGAAATAGTCTTGTGATTTTTTTTCCCACACATACATATATATATATATATATATATATATATATATATATATATATATATATATATATATATATATATATATATATATATATATATATATATATATATATATATATATATATATATATATATAAGAAATACTTGACTTTCAGTGAATTCTAGCTATATATATATATATATATATATAAGAGAAATAGTTGAATTTCAGTGTTCATTTATTTACACATATACACACACACAACACTCATCTACTCATTGTTGAGTTAAGGGTTGAATTGTCCATCCTTGTTCTATTCTCTGTCACTATTTTTCTAACCATGCTGAACACCCTCTCTGATGATGCATTCTGCTTCGTCTCCTTGTTGTGTGCGCAGTTGTGCACTGCACTCTCTAAAAGCCGTGCATGTTATTGTCACATATGCATGTACAGTAGATGGCAGTATTGTCCTGTTTAAGAGTGTCACAACATTGCTGTTTACGGCAGACGAACTGCTTCACGGTAGACGAAAACGCGACTGCTGTTGTTGTGCGTTGTTGCCCCGCTGGGAGGACGTTAATGAAACTGCCTAACAATAAACCCACATAAGAAACCAAGAACTCGCCCTCCATCATTCTACAGTTATAACGTGATTGGGCAGGCACGCTGTTTATATTGTGGGAAAGCGGACGTGAAAACAGGCTGTCGACACGTCACTCAGGTCCGCCGGAATTTTGGGAGATTTTCGGGAGAAAATTTGTCCCGGGAGGTTTTCGGGAGAGGCGTTGAATTTCGGGAGTCTCCCGGAAAATCCGGGAGGGTTGGCAAGTATGGTATATATCGGTATCGGTTGGAATCGGTAATTAAGAGTTGGACAATATCGGACATCTCTAGTAATAACGGTCAGATGTGAATGACACTGTCAGCGAGGTATTTATTACTTCCACCATTGAAATTGATGTTTTCATTACTAGGTCCATCCATCCATCCATTTTCTACCGCTTGTCCCTTTCGGGGTTTATTCAACTACAGCATGGTGTAGCACATTTCAACACTCATTTTTTTAAACAACTTGTATCATTTGCAGCGACGTTCCAAGCTATTTGTGTGGCGCTGAATAGATGTTGTGTGCTGAATGCTCGGAAACAGGAGGAAAGGTAACGTGGTCGTAATGAGGATAACGATGTGCGCACACATCCCGAGGAGCCGTTATAATGATGTGGAGGCTACACTGTCGTAGTCATCGCATGCGACCGCACTACCTCCGCATGAAGACACGCTCCACACAAATAATGTGTTTGGCCCAAACTATGGGCCGGCTCCACAGCTCCACAGCTCCACAGCTCCGGGTTAAGCGGCTTGCCGGGCCTGAAAGCGCGGGGGTCAGTGCGGAGGGAAAAAAAACATCACACAAGAACCACAATTGCAGCCCTCAAACATGAAAAGTCTTTTTATTTTTTGACAGGCTCGCCATGTTTAATGGCCGGTTGTGCGCGCCGCGCAAACAAACAGCCAGACCGCGCCAACAGCGGCGAGCTAGATTACAGGCTCGCATGGAGCCGTGGTTAACATGGCACTCGTGCGCACTCGGCCACAGTGGATGCATGCGAGCCAGCCAGCCAGCGCTCGCCCACTTTCTAACAGCTCCGCGGTGACTTAACATTTCCAGATGTCAGAGCTTAGACCGCACTCTCGCCTCATTTAGGTGTCAAATATTTCCTGCGTCGTACTGTTGACTTTTCCTTTTTGCACAAGATGGACTAGTTCATGAATGTAAACATACGCTCTTTTCCTGCAGACATGGATTCATTGTTCTGCTAGAAAGCTGCCTGTGTTTCCCGCTGAGGTCACATTTCAAGAGGATGAATATTGTATTAAATGTACAAACCCCGTTTCCATATGAGTTGGGAAATTGTGTTAGATGTAAATATAAACGGAATACAATGATTTGCAAATCCTTTTCAACCCATATTCAGTTGAATATGCTACAAAGACAACATATTTGATGTTCAAACTCATAAACATTTTTTTTTTTTTTGCAAATAATCATTAACTTTAGAATTTGATGCCTGCAACATGTTTCAAAAAAGCTGACACAAGTGGCAAAAAAGACTGAGAAAGTTGAAGAATGCTCATCAAACACTTATTTGGAACATCCCACAGGTGAACAGGCTAATTGGGAACAGGTGGGTGCCATGATTGGGTATAAAAACAGCTTCCCAAAAAATGCTCAGTCATTCACAAACAAGGATGGGGCGAGGGTCACCACTTTGTCAACAAATGCGTGAGCAAATTATTGAACAGTAGATTTAATGTAGACACATAGAATCATCATACTGCTGTCATTATATGCATCAAGTGTTCATTCAAGGCTAAGGCAAAATATCCACATATATATCATGTATCGTGACATGGCCTGTCTGTTTGTATGTGTGTGTGTGTGTGTGTGTGTGTGTGTGTGTGGGAGGGGGCGTGTCTGTGTTTACTAACAAGACATCATGGCGAAGCCCGAAGCCGAGTTTCTTAACATGGAGATATATATCGACCACAAAGAAAAGAACATTTTAGTTGAATGTAAGTTGTGTCTTGGATCAACGATCCTATCCTAGCAATTCAAATCTGCTGAAACAGCTAAAAAAGCAACATGCTTCGACAAAGCTAGTAAAGAGAGACACACTTCACCTCCACCTGCAACAGCGGCTGGATTTTAACGAGGCACTGCACACTGAAGGTACACACACTCTGTCAATTCTCTTATATACTCTTTCATTCTAGACTTCTAGAGTGTTTGATTATCACATCACTCTAAATGTATAGACTATAAAGTTCACAAACATAAAGAGGGATGCTAGTGGGCCAGGCCAATCTTTCCTTATCTCTAAACTAAAACTGGGGAAATGTGTAGAGTGTTCTGGGCTTCAGACATGATTTTATTTCACAATTCCTTGAGAGAAAAAAAACGCCTGGTTAGGCTTTGTGTATGTAGTGTGTGCCTTCCTTGCTTTACAGCTATGTTGTTATTATGCTGTTTGTTACTTACCGTATTTTCCGCACTATTAGACGCACCTAAAAACCACAAATTTACTCAAAAGCTGACAGTGCGGCTTATAACCCGGTGCGCTTTATATATGGATTAATATTAAGATTCATTTTCATAAAGTTTCGGTCTCGCAACTACGGTAAACAGCCGCCATCTTTTTTCCCCGTAGAAGAGGAAGTGCTTCTTCTTCTACGCAAGCAACCGCCAAGGTAAGCACCCGCCCCCATAGAACAGGAAGCGCTTCTTCTTCTACTGTAAGCAACCACCCGCCCGCGTAGAAGAAGAAGAAGCGCGCGGATATTACGTTTCATTTCCTTTGTGTGTTTACATCTGTAAAGACCACAAAATGGCTCCTACTAAGCGACAGGGATCCGGTTCATGAAAAGACGCAATCTCTCCATCCGCACACGGACTACTATTTCACAGCAACTGCCTAAAGACTTTCAAGAAAAGCTGGCTACTTTCCGTGCATATTGTAAAAACAAGATAGCTGAAAAAAAGATCCGGCCAGAGAACATTATCAACATGGACGAGGTTCCACTGACTTTTGATATTCCTGTGAACCGCACTGTGGATACAACGGGAGCACGTACGGTGAATATTCGCACCACAGGGAATGAGAAGTCATCCTTCATTGTGGTTCTAGCTTGCCATGCTAATGGCCAGAAACTTCCACCCATGGTGATATTCAAAAGGAAGACCTTGCCAAAAGAGACCTTTCCAGCCGGCGTCATCATAAAAGCTAACTCGAAGGGATGGATGGATGAAGAAAAGATGAGCGAGTGGTTAAGGTAAGTTTACGCGAAGAGGCCGGGTGGCTTTTTTCACGCAGCTCCGTCCATGTTGATATACGACTCCATGCGCGCCCACATCACGCTGGTTTTTAATATATTATTAAAGTTTGACTGACCTATCTGACTGTTTTTTTGACATTCCTTTAGCGCAGTTAGATGCGGCTTATAACACGGGGCGGCTTATAGGTGGACAAAGTTTTGAAATATGCCGTTCATTGAAGGCGCGGCTTATAACCCAGGGCGCCTTATGGTGCGGAAAATACGGTATGTATGTTATGTTGCAGCTATTTAAAATAGTTTTGTCAATTTGTTTTGGCCTGAAATAAATTGGCCCTTTGCAACCTATCTTTGTCTTTGTGTGTTGTATGTAGACCACATTGCTTAGCAGAGTTCAGTGATGCAAATGCATGTCAAGTTGATCAACACATTGTATTATTCTCCAGTGCAATAACAGTACTGAAATGAAGGCTAAAAGGGCATTAAATGGGGCCTTAAAAATATTTTAAAAATTAAAATATATATAAGTAACTACCGTATTTTTCGGACTATAAGTCGCAGTTTTTTCATAGTTTGGCCGGGGGTGCGACTTATTCTCAGGAGCGACTTATGTGTGAAATTATCAACACATTAGCGTAAAATATCAAATAATATTATTGATCTCATTCACGTAAGAGACTAGACGTATAAGATTTCATGGGATTTAGCGATTAGGAGTGACAGATTGTTTGGTAAACGTATAGCATGTTCTATATGTTATAGTTATTTGAATGACTCTTACCATAATATGTTACGTTAACATACCAGTTGGTTATTTATGCCTCATATAACGTACACTTATTCAGCCTGTTGTTCACTATTCTTGATTTATTTTAAATTGCCTTTCAAATGTCTATTCTTGCTGTTGGCTTTTATCAAATAAATTTTCCCAAAAAATGCGACTTATATGTTTTTTTCCCTTCTTTATTTTGCTTTTTCGGCAGGTGCGACTTATACTCCAGTGCGACTTATACTCCAAAAAATATGGTAGTTACTTTTCACAGTAACACATTACTTTTTGGTGTAAGTAACTGAGTTACTTTTGAAATAAAGTAACTAGCAACTGTAACTAGTTGCTGGTTTTCACTGAGCACAACACAAATAGATTTGAACGTCCCAAAACAGGAGCCGCTGCAAAAGATACAAGTTGTTTAAAAATGGCCCACCCTCAATAAAAAACAGAGCTGTTGAAATGTGCTACACGATGCTGGGGTTGACATCACGACAGCCATCAATTAAGTTTACGATGCGAGCTCTTTTGGTCCGCCGTCGCTCGCCGTGATGTCATCGCACATGTGGAAGGGAAAGGAAAGTTGGCCGGCTCCTCTCCTCTGAAAGCAGCAGATAAATGGACCTCCAGGCCTCTTATCTCGTCTGCGTACATGCAAGTGAGATGCTTGGCAGATTACATCAGCGCAGCCTGCAGGGGACGGAGGGCCGGCCGCAGGGGGTGGTGGGACCGGGATGACTCCCCTCATGTGACAAATAATGCTCTGCTGTGTGTTCCTCTCAACCACTCCCTGAAGCAAGCGGAATTATAACTGTCCACTTCCATGTAGTCCAAAATGCTGCGCACCCCCACAGCATTTGTTTGCAGTGTCAGCTCCACGCTGTGTGCAGAGACAGTGATGGTAGTGGACAGCATCGCTCACTGTGTATGAACGTCTCTGGGTGTGTGTGTGTGTGTGTTCTTGTATTGCTACCCTTCTTGAGACATCAACAAGGAAAAGTAGCTTCCATATGAGGACCAGTGAACAAGTAATGACATAATTTATGGTTCCAATACAGAAAACCATTGCATCTAATAGACAATGTCTCATTTGCACCCCTGGTGGTGAAATCTGTCAAAATGAGGGTGGTCCCAAAAAGGAAGGATTTTTCAAATTGACTGTGTGTCGGTTTTAAAAGTGCTACCCCTCAGGTCAACATATGAAACAACAAGTGTGTGTAAGAAATTGAAATGCACCCCCTTTGGCCAAAATGAATAAAACAAATAAAATAAATATGTATATAGAGACATACTGTAATAACTTGAAATAAATAATGAAGATTAAAAACCAATTACAAACAAAAAAATAAATGAACTAAAAATCAATCAATCAATCAATTCCTTCATTGTCATTGTCATAATAACACTTAAGTCATACATTTCAACGAGATGTTGTTGACAAAAGCAGTCTTTTTCTCACAGTGTCGACTTTTTTCTTATAAAATTGGGAACAAATTCTCATATTCTTTCTGTTTCTGTAATATTGCAATATTTTCTCTTAAAATGATTACTTTTTAATGTAAAATTTTTACTTTTGAATGCAAAATGGTGACATTTGTCATACAAAATTCTGACTTTTATCACAATATTGCCAATTTTTTTGTTGTTGTAAAATAGTGACATTTTTTGAGTAAAACTATGATTTTTTTCAAAATTTTGCCAAGTGAAATTCCAATTATTATTATAATATTGCCAACATTTTACAGTTTTCTTATAAAATTGCGACTTTTGTCCAGTAAAATTACGACTCTTTTCATAAAATTGCCAGCATTTTAAGCGTTTCTTGTAAAATTGCGACTGTTATTGAGTAAAATTCCAACTTGTATCATAACGTTGCACAAACGTTCAGTTTTTCTTGTAACATTTTGACTTGCATTGAGTAAAATTACAACTTTTATTATAATACTGCCAAAATTCAAAGTTTTTCTTGTGAAATTGTGACCTTTTTAACTAATTTTTCACAACAAGTTTTTTTATATTTACATAGTTTGCATATATTATTGATGTTGTAAATACAAATCTTTATATATCTAGAAAGGGTGGTCCTAAAGAGGTAGGCATTATTCGGAGGTCTCAAGAAGGCAACAAATACAAGAGAGAGTGTGTGTGTGTGTGTGTGTGTGTGTGTGTGTGTGTGTGTGTGTGTGTGTGTGTGTGTGTGTGTGTGTGTGTGTGCTTGTATTTCTTGAGACATCAACAAGGTAAAGTAGTTTCCATATGAGGACCAATGAACAAGTGAGGACATAAATCATGGTCCCAACCATTGCATCTAATAGACAATGTCTCATTAGCACCCCTGGTGGTGACATCTGTCAAAATGAGGGTGGTCCCAAAAAGGAGGGATTTTTCAAATTGACTGTGTGTCGGTTTTAAAAGTGCTCCCCCTCTGGTCAACATATGAAAAAACAAGTGTGTGTAAGAAATTGAAATGCGCCCCCTCTGGCCAAAATTAATAAAACAAATAAAATAAATATGTATATAGACACATACTGTCATACTTGCCAACCCTCCCGGATTTTCCGGGAGACTCCCGAAATTCAGCACCTCTCCCGAAAACCTCCCGGGACAAATTTCTCCCGAAATTCAGGCGGAGCTGGAGGCCACGCCCCCTCCAGCTCCATGCGGACCTGAGTGACGTGTTGACAGCCTGTTCACACGTCCGCTTTCCCATAATATAAACAGCTAATGATCGAGGGCAAGTTCTTGGTTTCTTATGTGGGTTTATTGTTAGGCAGTTTCATTAACGTCCTCCCAGCGCGGCAACAACACACAACAACAGCAGTCAAGTTTTCGTCTACCGTAAAGCAGTTCGTCTGCCGTAAACAGCAATGTTGTGACACTTTTAAACAGGACAATACTGCCATCTACTGTACATGCATATGTGACCCACCCATAATGTGTCACATTTTTGTGTTGATTTATTTATTTTATTTTGTGGTTTGAATTCGTTTTTGGGGCTTTCATTACACATTTATCAGTATTCACATTGGTCAGTAGGAGGCAGTAGGGCGTTTCTTCCCAATTGAATGCTATCACCTGCAGACCGGAAGTATCTTGTCAATCTGATGAGCGCGACCAGTCTGTGAACAATTGAAACGTCCTGTGTGCTTTTTCCTCCTGTATAACAGGTTAGTTTTAGTGAATCAACTCACTGAATAATATCCATGTGATCTTTATAAGTTCAAGCAAACACCACAACGCAACATCTTTGATAAAACCTCAACACAGCAACTTAAAGCCGCAACACAACAACATAAAGCCACAACACAACAATGTAAACCAACAACACAACATGAAGCCACAACACAACAATGTAAACCAACAACACAACATGAAGCCACAACACAACAATGTAAACCAACAACACAACATGAAGCCACAACACAACAACATAAAGCCACAACACAGCAACTTTCAGCCACACAATTGCAAAAGCAACAACAAATGCAAGCACCACAACACAACAGGATCCTTAATAAAGCCACAACACAACAACTCTAAAGTGTTTGTGAGTTGTAGTTTGTATTTGTGAATGAATCCAGTGCACAGCTGCAGTAATCAATACAAAAAGGCGACGTAAGTGCGCAATGTTTATATAGGAACTTCTGATCCTAATTCAGACTCCCAAATTAGAGCTCCCGTTTTCTTATTGATTTTATAATGTATATTTGTATAATGTGTGTGTTCTGAAATAGTGACAGAGAATAGAACAAGGATGGACAATTCAACCCTTAACTCAACAATGAGTAGATGAGTGTTATGTGTGTGTATATGTGTAAATAAATGAACACTGAAATTCAAGTATTTATTTATTTTATATATATATATATATATATATGTATGTGTGGGGAAAAAAAATCACAAGACTATTTCATCTCTACAGGCCTGTTTCATCAATCATCATCTCCTGATGATTGAGGGTACCCCCCCTCATGAAACAGGCCTGTAGAGATGAAATAGTCTTGTGATAATTTTTTCCCACACATACATATATTGCGCTCTACTACGGTATCGAGCACTATTTTTTGGATAACCTTATTAAGACATATATATATATATATATATATATATATATATATATATATATATATATATATATATATATATATATATATATATATATATAGCTAGAATTCACTGAAAGTCAAGTATTTCTCAAGGTTGGCAAGTATGCATACTGTCATAACTTGAAGTAAATAATGAAGATTAATAACGAATTACAAACAAAAAATAAATTAACTAAAAATCAATCAATTAATTATTTTATTGTCATTGTCATACATGTCAACTAGATTTTGTTGACATGTATGTCAACTTTTTTCTTATAAAATTGAGAACAAATTCTCATATTGTTTCTGTAATATTGCAATATTTTCTCTTAAAATGATTACTTTTTCAGGTAAAATGTTTACTTTTCAATGCAACATGGTGACATTTGTCATACAAAATTCTGACTTTTATCACAATATTGCCAATTTGTTTGTGGTTCTTGTAAAATAGTGGACATTTTCTGGTTAAAATGATAACTTTTGCCAAGTGAAATTCCGATTATTATTATAATATTATAAAAATACGACTCTTTTCATAAAATTGCCAAAATGTTAAGCGTTTCTTGTAAAATTGCAACTGTTATTGAGTAAAATTCCAACTTTTATCATAATTTTGTGAAAATTTCCAGTTTTTCTTGTAAAATGTTGACTTTCGTTGAGTAAAATTACAACTTTTATTATAATACTGCCCAAATTCTAAGTTTTTCTTGTGAAATTCCAACTCATTTTTCACAACAAAAGCAGTCTTTTTCTCACAACGTGTCGACTTTTTTCTTATACAAAATTGGGAACAAATTCTCATATTCTTTCTGTTTCTGTAATATTGCAATATTTTCTCTTAAAATTATTTTTAATGTAAAATTTTTACTTTTCAATGCAAAATGGTGACATTTGTCATACAAAATTCTGACTTTTATCACAATATTGCCAATTTTTTTGTTGTTGTAAAATAGTGACATTTTCTGAGTAAAACTATGATTTTTGTCAAAATTTTGCCAAGTGAAATTCCAATTATTATTATAATATTGCCAACATTTTACAGTTTTCTTATAAAATTGCGACTTTTGTCCAGTAAAATTACGACTCTTTCCATAAAATTGCCAGCATTTTAAGCGTTTCTTGTAAAATTGTGACTTTTATTGAATACAATTCCAACTTTTATCATAACGTTGCAAAAACGTTCAGTTTTTCTTGTAACATTTTGACTTGCGTTGAGTAAAATTACAACTTTTATTATAATACTGCCCAAATTCTAAGTTTTTCTTGTGAAATTGTGACCTTGATTTTGTGAATTTCCAACTAATTTTTCACAACAAGGTTTTTTATATTTACATAGTATGTATATATTATTAATGTTGTAAATACAAATCTTTATATATCTAAAAAGGGTGGTCCTAAAAAGGTAGGCATTTTTCGGAGGTCTCACGAAGGTAACAAAAACAAGAATGTAAGTATGTGTGTGTGTGTGTGTGTGTGTGTGTGTGTGTGTGTGTGTGTGTGTGTGTGTGTGTGTGTGTGTGTGTGTGTGTTCTTGTATTTCTTGAGACATCAACAAGGAAAAGTAGCTTCCATATGAGGAGGTGTAAACAAGTGATGACATAAATCATGGTCCCAATAGAAAACCATTGCATCTAATAGAGAATGTCTCATTAGCACCCCTGGTGGTGAAATCTATCACAATTAACATGATCCCAAAAAGGAGGGATTTTTCAAATTGACTGTGTCGTTTTTTTTTTTCAACATATGAAATAACATGTGTGTAACAAATTGAATTGCGCCCCCCTTGGCCAAAATAAATAAAACAAATAAAAAAAATATGTATATAGAGACATAATGTAAATTTTGAAGATTAAAAACCAATTACAAACAAAAAATTCAACATTTTTTTACTAAAAGCAGTCTTTTTCTCACAATGTGTCGACTTTTTTCTTATAAAATTGTGAACAAATTCAATATATTTTCTCCAAAAATTCTTACATTTTCATGTCAAATTCTTACTTTTTCATGCAAAATGGTGACATTTGTCATATAAAATTCTGACCTTTTATCACAATATTGCCAATTTTGTTGTTGTTGTAAAATAGTGACATTTTTTGCGTAAAACGATGATTTTTGTCATAATTTTGCCAAGTGAAATTCCGATTTTTTGACAGTGTTTTTATAAAATTGCGACTTTTGTCGAGCAAAATTACGACTCTTTTCATAAAATTGCCAGCATTTTAAGCGTTTCTTGTGAAATTGCGACTTTTATTGAATACAATTCCAATTTTTATCATAACGTTGCAAAAACGTTCAGTTTTTCTTGTAACATTTTGACCTGCGTTGAGTAAAATTACAACTTTTATTATAATGCTGCCCAAATTCTAAGTTTTTCTTGTGAAATTGTGACCTAGATCTTGTGAAATTCCAACTAATTTTTCACAAGGTTTTTTATATTTACATAGTATGTATATATTATTAATGTTGTAAATACAAATCTTTATATATCTAAAAAGGGTGGTCCTAAAAAGGTAGGCATTTTTCGGAGGTCTCACGAAGGTAACAAAAACAAGAATGTATGTGTGTGTGTGTGTGTGTGTGTTCTTGTATTTCTTGAGACATCAACAAGGAAAAGTACCGTCCACATGAGGAGGTGTAAACAAGTGATGACATAAATCATGGTCCCAATAGAAAACCATTGCATCTAATAGAGAATGTCTCATTAGCACCCCTGGTGGTGAAATCTATCACAATTAACGTGATCCCAAAAAGGAGGGATTTTTCAAATTGACTGTGTGTCGTTTTTTTTTTTCCAACATATGAAATAACATGTGTGTAACAAATTTAATTGCACCTCCCTTGGCCAAAATAAATAAAACAAATAAAATAAATATGTATATAGAGACATAATGTAAATTTTGAAGATTAAAAACCAATTACAAACAAAAAATTCAACATTTTTTTACTAAAAGCAGTCTTTTTCTCACAATGTGTCGACTTTTTTCTTATAACATTGGGAACAGATTCTCATATATTTTCTCCACAAATTCTTACTTTTTCATGTAAAATTCTTACTTTTTCCATGCAAAATGGTGACATTTGTCATATAAAATTCTGACCTCTTATCACAATATTGCCAATTTTTTTTTTGTTGTAAAATAGTGACATTTTTTGCGTAAAACGATGATTTTCGTCATAATTTTGCCAAGTGAAATTCCGATTTTTTGACAGTGTTTTTATAAACTTGCGACTTCTGTCCAGCAAAATTACGACACTTTTCATTATATTGCCAGCATTTTAAGTGTTTCTTGTAAAATTGCGACTTTTATTGAATACAATTCCAACTTTTATCATAACGTTGCACAAACGTTCAGTTTATCTTGTAACATTTTGACTTGCGTTGAGTAAAATTACAACTTTTATTACAATGCTGCCCAAATTCTAAGTTTTTCTTGTGAAATTGTGACCTTGATCTTGTGAATTTCCAACTAATTTTTCACAAAAAGGTTTTTTATATTTACATAGTATGTATATATTATTAATGTTGTAAATAGAAATCTTTATATATCTAAAAAGGGTGGTCCTAAAAAGGTAGGCATTTTTCGGAGGTCTCACGAAGGTAACAAAAACAAGAATGTATGTGTGTGTGTGTGTGTGTGTGTGTGTGTGTGTGTGTTCTTGTATTTCTTGAGACATCAACAAGGAAAAGTAGCTTCCATATGAGGAGGTGTAAACAAGTGATGACATAAATCATGGTCCCAATACAGAAAACCATTGCATCTAATAGAGAATGTCTCATTAGCACCCCTGGTGGTGAAATCTATCACAATTAACGTGATCCCAAAAAGGAGGGATTTTTCAAATTGACTGTGTGTGGGTTTTTTTTTCAACATATGAAATAACATGTGTGTAACAAATTGAATTGCGCCCCCCTTGGCCAAAATAAATAAAACAAATAAAATAAATATGTATATAGAGACATAATGTAAATTTTGAAGATTAAAAACCAATTACAAACAAAAAATTCAAATTTTTTTAACTAAAAGCAGTCTTTTTCTCACAACGTGTCGACTTTTTTCTTATAAAATTGGGAACAAATTCTCATATATTTTCTCCAAAAATTCTTACTTTTTCATGTAAAATTCTTACTTTTTCCATGCAAAATGGTGACATTTGTTATATAAAATTCTGACCTCTTATCACAATATTGCCAATTTTTTTGTTGTTGTAAAATAGTGACATTTTTTGCGTAAAACGATGATTTTTGTCATAATTTTGCCAAGTGAAATTCCGATTTTTTGACAGTGTTTTTATAAAATTGCGACTTCTGTCGAGCAAAATTACGCCTCTTTTCATAAAATTGACAGCATTTTAAGCATTTCTTGTAAAATTGCGACTTTTATTGAATACAATTCCAACTTTTATCATAACGTTGCAAAAACGTTCAGTTTTTCTTGTAACATTTTGACTTGCGTTGAGTAAAATTACAACTTTTATTACAATACTGCCCAAATTCTAAGTTTTACTTGTGAAATTGTGACCTTGATCTTGTGAATTTCCAACTCATTTTTCACAACAAGGTTTTTTATATTTACATAGTATGTATATGTTATTAATGTTGTAAATACAAATCTTTATATATCTAAAAAGGGTGGTCCTAAAAAGGTAGGCATTTTTCGGAGGTCTCCCGAAGGTAACAAAAACAAGAATGTGTGTGTGTGTGTGTGTGTGTGTGTGTGTGTGTGTGTGTGTGTGTGTGTGTGTGTGTGTGTGTTCTTGTATTTCTTGAGACATCAACAAGGAAAAGTAGCTTCCTTATGAGGAGGTGTAAACAAGTGATGACATAAATCATGGTCCCAATACAGAAAACCATTGCATCTAATAGAGAATGTCTCATTAGCACCCCTGGTGGTGAAATCTATCACAATTAACGTGATCCCAAAAAGGAGGGATTTTTCAAATTGACTGTGTGTCGGTTTTTTTTTTCAACATATGAAATAACGTGTGTAACAAATTGAATTGCGCCCCCCTTGGCCAAAATAAATAAAACAAATAAAATAAATATATACGAAGGTCCTGAGTAGTCTTGGGTTCAATCCCGGGCTCGGGATCTTTCTGTGTGGAGTTTGCATGTTCTCCCCGTGACTGCGTGGGTTCCCTCCGGGTACTCCGGCTTCCTCCCACTTCCAAAGACATGCACCTGGGGATAAGTTGATTGGCAACACTAAAATTGGCCCTAGTGTGTGAATGTTGTCCGTCTATCTGTGTTGGCCCTGCGATGAGGTGGCGACTTGTCCAGGGTGTACCCCGCCTTCCGCCCGATTGTAGCTGAGATAGGCTCCAGCACCCCCCGCGACCCCAAAGGGAATAAGCGGTAGAAAATGGATGGATGTATATAGAGACATAATGTACATTTTGAAGATTAAAAACCAATTACAAACAAAAAATTCAACATTTTTTTTACTAAAAGCAGTCTTTTTCTCACAATGTGTCGACTTTTTTCTTATAAAATTGTGAACAAATTCAATATATTTTCCCCAAAAATTCTTACTTTTTCATGTCAAATTCTTACTTTTTCATGCAAAATGGTGACATTTGTCATATAAAATTCTGACCTCTTATCACAATATTGCCAATTTTGTTGTTGTTGTAAAATAGTGACATTTTTTGCGTAAAACGATGATTTTTGTCATAATTTTGCCAAGTGAAATTCCGATTTTTTGACAGTGTTTTTATAAAATTGCGACTTCTGTCGAGCAAAATTACGCCTCTTTTCATAAAATTGCCAGCATTTTAAGCGTTTCTTGTAACATTGCGACTTTTATTGAATACAATTCCAACTTTTATCATAACGTTGCACAAACGTTCAGTTTTTCTTGTAACATTTTGACTTGCGTTGAGTAAAATTACAACTTTTATTATAATACTGCCCAAATTCTAAGTTTTTCTTGTGAAATTGTGACCTTGATCTTGTGAATTTCCAACTAATTTTTCACAACAAGGTTTTTTATATTTACATAGTATGTATATATTATTAATGTTGTAAATACAAATCTTTATATATCTAAAAAGGGTGGTCCTAAAAAGGTAGGCATTTTTCGGAGGTCTCACGAAGGTTACAAAAACAAGAATGTATGTGTGTGTGTGTGTGTGTATGTGTGTGTTTGTGTGTGTGTGTGTGTGTGTGTGTGTGTGTTCTTGTATTTCTTGAGACATCAACAAGAAAAAGTAGCTTCCACATGAGGAGGTGTAAACAAGTGATGACATAAATCATGGTCCCAATAGAAAACCATTGCATCTAATAGAGAATGTCTCATTAGCACCCCTGGTGGTGAAATCTATCACAATTAACGTGATCCCAAAAAGGAGGGATTTTTCAAATTGACTGTGTGTCGTTTTTTTTTTTCAACATATGAAATAACATGTGTGTAACAAATTGAATTGCGCCCCCCTTGGCCAAAATAAATAAAACAAATAAAATAAATATGTATATAGAGACATAATGTAAATTTTGAAGATTAAAAACCAATTACAAACAAAAAATTCAACATTTTTTTACTAAAAGCAGTCTTTTTCTCACAATGTGTCGACTTTTTTCTTATAAAATTGGGAACAGATTCTCATATACTTTCTCCAAAAATTCTTACTTTTTCATGTAAAATTCTTACTTTTTCATGCAAAATGGTGACATTTGTCATATAAAATTCTGACCTTATCACAATATTGCCAATTTTTTTGTTGTTGTAAAATAGTGAAATCTTTTGAGTAAAACAATGATTTTTGTCATAATTTTGCCAAATGAAATTCCGATTTTTTGACAGTGTTTTTATAAAATTGCGACTTTTCTCGAGCAAAATTACGACTCTTCATGAAATTGCCAGCATTTTAAGCGTTTCTTGTAAAATTGCGACTTTTATTGAATACAATTCCAACTTTTATCATAACGTTGCACAAACGTTCAGTTTTTCTTGTAACATTTTGACTTGCGTTGAGTAAAATTACAACTTTTATTATAATACTGCCCAAATTCTAAGTTTTTCTTGTGAAATTGTGACCTTGATCTTGTGAATTTCCAACTAATTTTTCACAAAAAGGTTTTTTATATTTACATAGTATGTATATATTATTAATGTTGTAAATACAAATCTTTATATATCTAAAAAGGGTGGTCCTAAAAAGGTAGACTTTTTTCGGAGGTCTCACGAAGATAACAAAAACAAGAATGTATGTGTGTGTGTGTGTGTGTGTGTGTGTGTGTTCTTGTATTTCTTGAGACATCAACAAGAAAAAGTAGCTTCCATATGAGGAGGTGTAAACAAGTGATGACATAAATCATGGTCCCCATACAGAAAACCATTGCATCTAATAGAGAATGTCTCATTAGCACCCCTGGTGGTGAAATCTATCACAATTAACATGATCCCAAAAAGGAGGGATTTTTCAAATTGACTGTGTGTCGTTTTCATTTTCAACATATGAAATAACATGTGTGTAACAAATTGAATTGCGCCCCCCTTGGCCAAAATAAATAAAACAAATAAAATAAATATGTATATAGAGACATAATGTAAATTTTGAAAATTAAAAACCAATTAAAAACAAAAAATTCAACATTTTTTTACTAAAAGCAGTCTTTTTCTCACAATGTGTCGACTTTTTTCTTATAAAATTGTGAACAAATTCAATATATTTTCTCCAAAAATTCTTACTTTTTCATGTAAAATTCTTACTTTTTCATGCAAAATGGTGACATTTGTCATATAAAATTCTGACCTCTTATCACAATATTGCCAATTTTTTTGTTGTTGTAAAATAGTGACATTTTTTGCGTAAAACGATGATTTTTGTCATAATTTTGCCAAGTGAAATTCCGATTTTTTTGACAGTGTTTTTATAAAATTGCGACTTCTGTCGAGCAAAATTACGACTCTTTTCATGAAATTGCCAGCATTTTAAGCGTTTCTTGTAAAATTGCGACTTTTATTGAATACAATTCCAACTTTTATCATAACGTTGCAAAAACGTTCAGTTTTTCTTGTAACATTTTGACTTGCGTTGAGTAAAATTACAACTTTTATTACAATACTGCCCAAATTCTAAGTTTTACTTGTGAAATTGTGACCTTGATCTTGTGAATTTCCAACTAATTCTTCACAACAAGGTTTTTTATATTTACATAGTATGAATATATTATTAATGTTGTAAATACAAATCTTTATATATCTAAAAAGGGTGGTCCTAAAAAGGTAGACATTTTTCGGAGGTCTCACGAAGGTAACAAAAACAAGAATGTATGTGTGTGTGTGTGTGTGTGTGTTTGTGTGTGTGTGTGTGTGTGTGTGTGTGTGTGTGTGTGTGTGTGTGTGTGTGTGTGTGTGTGTGTGTTCTTGTATTTCTTGAGACATCAACAAGGAAAAGTACCGTCCACATGAGGAGGTGTAAACAAGTGATGACATAAATCATGGTCCCAATAGAAAACCATTGCATCTAATAGAGAATGTCTCATTAGCACCCCTGGTGGTGAAATCTATCACAATTAACATGATCCCAAAAAGGAGGGATTTTTCAAATTGACTGTGTGTCGTTTTTTTTTCAACATATGAAATAACATTGGTGTAACAAATTGAATTGCGCCCCCCTTGGCCAAAATAAATAAAACAAATAAAATAAATATGTATATAGAGACATAATGTAAATTTTGAAGATTAAAAACCAATTACAAACAAAAAATTCAAAATTTTTTTTACTAAAAGCAGTCTTTTTCTCACAATGTGTCGACTTTTTTCTTATAAAATTGGGAACAGATTCTCATATATTTTCTCCAAAAATTCTTACTTTTTCATGTAAAATTCTTACTTTTTCCATGCAAAATGGTGACATTTGTCATATACAATTCTGACCTCTTATCACAATATTGCCAATTTTGTTGTTGTTGTAAAATAGTGACATTTTTTGCGTAAAACGATGATTTTTGTCATAATTTTGCCAAGTGAAATTCCGATTTTTTTGACAGTGTTTTTATAAAATTGCGACTTTTCTCGAGCAAAATTACGACTCTTCATGAAATTGCCAGCATTTTAAGCGTTTCTTGTAAAATTGCGACTTTTATTGAATACAATTCCAACTTTTATCATAACGTTGCACAAACGTTCAGTTTTTCTTGTAACATTTTGACTTGCGTTGAGTAAAATTACAACTTTTATTATAATACTGCCCAAATTCTAAGTTTTTCTTGTGAAATTGTGACCTTGATCTTGTGAATTTCCAACTAATTTTTCACAAAAAGGTTTTTTATATTTACATAGTATGTATATATTATTAATGTTGTAAATAGAAATCTTTATATATCTAAAAAGGGTGGTCCTAAAAAGGTAGGCATTTTTCGGAGGTCTCACGAAGGTAACAAAAACAAGAATGTATGTGTGTGTGTGTGTGTGTGTTCTTGTATTTCTTGAGACATCAACAAGGAAAAGTTGCTTCCATATGAGAAGGTGTAAACAAGTGATGACATAAATCATGGTCCCAATACAGAAAACCATTGCATCTAATAGAGAATGTCTCATTAGCACCCCTGGTGGTGAAATCTATCACAATTAACATGATCCCAAAAAGGAGGGATTTTTCAAATTGACTGTGTGTCGTTTTTTTTTTTCAACATATGAAATAACATTTGTGTAACAAATTGAATTGCGCCCCCCTTGGCCAAAATAAATAAAACAAATAAAATAAATATGTATATAGAGACATAAAGTAAATTTTGAAGATTAAAAACCAATTACACACAAAAAATTAAATTTTTTTTTACTAAAAGCAGTCTTTTTCTCACAATGTGTCGACTTTTTTCTTATAAAATTGTGAACAAATTCAATATATTTTCTCCAAAAATTATTACTTTTTCATGTAAAATTCTTACTTTTTCCATGCAAAACGGTGACATTTGTTATATAAAATTCTGACCTCTTATCACAATATTGCCAATTTTGTTGTTGTTGTAAAATAGTGACATTTTTTCAGTAAAACGATGATTTTTGTCATAATTTTGCCAAGTGAAATTCCGATTTTTTGACAGTGTTTTTATAAAATTGCGACTTCTGTCGAGCAAAATTACGACTCTTTTCATAAAATTGCCAGCATTTTAAGCGTTTCTTGTAAAATTGCGACTTTTATTGAATACAATTCCAACTTTTATCATAACGTTGCACAAACGTTCAGTTTTTTTTGTAACATTTTGACTTGCGTTGAGTAAAATTACAACTTTTATTATAATACTGCCCAAATTCTAAGGTTTTCTTGTGAAATTGTGACCTTGATCTTGTGAATTTCCAACTAATTTTTCACAACAAGGTTTTTTATATTTACATAGTATGTATATATTATTAATGTTGTAAATACAAATCTTTATATATCTAAAAAGGGTGGTCCTAAAAAGGTAGGCATTTGTCGGAGGTCTCACGAAGGTAACAAAAACAAGAATGTATGTGTGTGTGTGTGTGTGTGTGTGTGTGTGTGTGTGTGTTCTTGTATTTCTTGAGACATCAACAAGGAAAAGTAGCTTCCATATGAGGAGCTGTAAACAAGTGATGACATAAATCATGGTCCCAATAGAAAACCATTGCATCTAATAGAGAATGTCTCATTAGCACCCCTGGTGGTGAAATCTATCACAATTAACATGATCCCAAAAAGGAGGGATTTTTCAAATTGACTGTGGGTCGTTTTTTTTTTTCAACATATGAAATAACATGTGTGTAACAAATTGAATTGCGCCCCCCTTGGCCAAAATAAATAAAACAAATAAAATAAATATGTATATAGAGACATAATGTAAATTTTGAAGATTAAAAACCAATTACAAACAAAAAATTCAATTTTTTTTTACTAAAAGCAGTCTTTTTCTCACAATGTGTCGACTTTTTTCTTATAAAATTGGGAACAGATTCTCATATATTTTCTCCAAAAATTCTTACTTTTTCATGTAAAATTCTTACTTTTTCATGTAAAATTCTTACTTTTTCATGCAAAATGGTGACATTTGTCATATAAAATTCTGACCTCTTATCCCAATATTGCCAATTTTGTTGTTGTTGTAAAATAGTGACATTTTTTGCGTAAAACGATGATTTTTGTCATAATTTTGCCAAGTGAAATTCCGATTTTTTGACAGTGTTTTTATAAAATTGCGACTTCTGTCGAGCAAAATTACGACTCTTTTCATAAAATTGCCAGCATTTTAAGCGTTTCTTGTAAAATTGCGACTTTTATTGAATACAATTCCAACTTTTATCATAACGTTGCACAAACGTTCAGTTTTTCTTGTAACATTTTGACTTGCGTTGAGTAAAATTACAACTTTTATTATAATACTGCCCAAATTCTAAGTTTTTCTTGTGAAATTGTGACCTTGATCTTGTGAATTTCCAACTAATTTTTCACAACAAGGTTTTTTATATTTACATAGTATGTATATGTTATTAATGTTGTAAATACAAATCTTTATATATCTAAAAAGGGTGGTCCTAAAAAGGTAGGCATTTTTCGGAGGTCTCACGAAGGTAACAAAAACAAGAATGTATGTGTGTGTGTGTGTGTGTGTGTGTGTGTGTGTGTGTGTGTGTGTGTTCTTGTATTTCTTGAGACATCAACAAGGAAAAGTAGCTTCCATATGAGGAGGTGTAAACAAGTGATGACATAAATCATGGTCCTAATACAGAAAACCATTGCATCTAATAGAGAATGTCTCATTAGCACCCCTGGTGGTGAAATCTATCACAATTAACGTGATCCCAAAAAGGAGGGATTTTTCAAATTGACTGTGTGTCGTTTTTTTTTTTTCAACATATGAAATAACATGTGTGTAACAAATTGAATTGCGCCCCCCTTGGCCAAAATAAATAAAACAAATAAAATAAATATGTATATAGAGACATAATGTAAATTTTGAAGATTAAAAACCAATTACAAACAAAAAATTCAAATTTTTTTTACTAAAAGCAGTCTTTTTCTCACAATGTGTCGACTTTTTTCTTATAAAATTGTTAACAAATTCAATATATTTTCTCCAAAAATTCTTACTTTTTCATGTAAAATTCTTACTTTTTCATGCAAAATGGTGACATTTGTCATATAAAATTCTGACCTCTTATCACAATATTGCCAATTTTGTTGTTGTAAAATAGTGAATTTTTTTGAGTAAAACGATGATTTTTGTCATAATTTTGCCAAGTGAAATTCCGATTTTTTGACAGTGTTTTTATAAAATTGCGACTTCTGTCGAGCAAAATTACGACTCTTTTCATAAAATTGCCAGCATTTTAAGCGTTTCTTGTAAAATTGCGACTTTTATTGAATACAATTCCAACTTTTATTATAATACTGCCCAAATTCTAAGTTTTTCTTGTGAAATTGTGACCTTGATCTTGTGAATTTCCAACTAATTTTTCACAAAAAGGTTTTTTATATTTACATTGTATGTATATATTATTAATGTTGTAAATACAAATCTTTATATATCTAAAAAGGGTGGTCCTAAAAAGGTAGGCATTTTTCGGAGGTCTCACAAAGGTAACAAAAACAAGAATGTATGTGTGTGTGTGTGTGTGTGTGTGTGTGTGTGTGTGTGTGTGTGTGTGTGTGTGTGTGTGCAAAGACCTCCCTGACCCTACGTGTCATTTTCATGCAAGAAGACACAAAACACAGTCTTTCTTCCCTCTCTATGTGTTTACTGTATGTTGTGTGCATCTGGGTGGGGGCGACTTCTCCCTGCGTCTGTCATCCCACCCAGCGAGGGGAAGTGGTGAGGTTGGAGTGGTTGGCCAAACAGGGCCAGCTGTGTGACCACAGAGCTGTGAGTGTGTGGATGTTTGTCCTTATTACAGACCCGACTACACACTGGGCCTCACAGACAGCCACTTACCACCAAGTATCAACACAGCAGCCTTTGTAGCAGGACGGTATTAAGTGCACTCGCGAGCTGGTCAAAACTATCGGGACACCTGCAACAGGAAATAAAAAAAAATAAAAAAAGAATAAATAAATATGGTGTTATGTTATGCAATATTGCCAATTTTTTTGTTGTTGTAAAATAGTGCATTTTTTTTGAGTAAAACGATGATTTTTGTCATAATTTTGCCAAGTTTTGACAGTGTTTTTATAAAATTGCGACTTTTGTCGAGCAAAATGACGACTCTTTTCCAAAAATTGCCAGCATTTTAAGCGTTTCTTGTAAAATTGCGACTTTTATTGAATACAATTCCAACTTTTATCATAATGTTGCACAAACGTTCAGTTTATCTTGTAACATTTTGACTTGCGTTGAGTAAAATTACAACTTTTATTATAATACTGCCCAAATTCTAAGTTTTTCTTGTGAAATTGTGACCTTGATCGAGGGAGCACAAACTAGTATTGATTAATTGAGGTGTTCAAGTTGTGTATTTTAAGTACAGTAGAACAATAATTCCATTTTACCCATATAAAAAAAAAAACAGTTCTGATTGACCTTTTGTTATAGAGGTGGGCCTGTTATGATCCGCTGCCCGGATCATATTTTCTGTTTACGTTTTCAAGATACTTGTGTTTTTGGTTAGTTTTGGACTCCTTGAGTACCTGTTTTGTACACCTGAGTTTGTTTTCATGCAACAGTTGACGACTTTTGTTCTGGATCTGTACCTGTTAGCTTCCACGCTAGGTTCGGTTACTCGCTAGCTCCCACGCTAGTCTTTCTTAGTTTTACCTTTTGTTCTATGAGCACCCTTTTCTTTGTTTATTCTGAGTTATTTCGTAAATAAATCATTTCTTTTACCTTCACGCTGTGTCCGAAGTCCGTTGCATCCTGGGAGAACGAAACCCCGCATCACCATGCGCCCTGGTCGTTACAGTACGAAGCAAGCAAGAAAAAGTTCTCTCGCGACGGGCTTGACGGAAGTAGAAGAAGGTGCGTGGATGGTCCTCCGAGCGATGGAGGCAGAGACGCTCCGCTGCAATCCAGATGACGAGATGATTTGGGGACCTGGAGGTGTTCTGGTCCCGATCGACTCCATCTGGCCCGGGGCGGTCCGCTCTCAGCCCGCTCGCAAGCGTCAGCGAAGGCGGAAGTCGCACAAAACGGCTTCAGCTCGCGACAGAGACGTGCCACCCCCGCAATTCTTCCCTCCGGAACACAGCCACCAACAAGCAGCCCAGGATTCCCCTCCTCAAATATTCGGTAATTATTCTGATCACTTTTCCAAAGAGTTATCCAACTGGCCTGTCAATCACTGGGACTGCAGCTATGACGTCATCCCATTGGCGTACTGTAACGACCGGGGCGCATGGTGATGCGGGGTTTCGTTCTCCCAGGATGCAACGGACTTCGGACACAGCGTGAAGGTAAAAGAAATGATTTATTTACGAAATAACTCAGAATAAACAAAGAAAAGGGTGCTCATAGCACAAAAGGTAAAACTAAGAAAGACTAGCGTGGGAGCTAGCGAGTAACCGAACCTAGCGTGGAAGCTAACAGGTACAGATCCAGAACAAAAGTCGTCAACTGTTGCATGAAAACAAACTCAGGTGTACAAAACAGGTACTCAAGGAGTCCAAAACTAACCAAAAACACAAGTATCTTGAAAACGTAAACAGAAAATATGATACGGGCAGCGGATCATAACAGGGCCAAAGAAAAGGCAAACTAAAATAAAAATAAATACATACAGTGGTGCGCGGGAACCCCAAGAGGTAGTTAGTTTTAGGCTGTCCCCAGCTAAATGACAGATACCGTATTTTTCGGAGTATAAGTCACCCCGGAGTATAAGTCGCACCGGCCGAAAATGCATAATAAAGAAGGGAAAAAACATATATAAGTCGCACTGGGGTATAAGTCGCATTTTTGGGGGGAAATTTATTTGATAAAACTCAACACCAAGAATAGACATTTGAAAGGCAATTTAAAATCAATAAAGAATAGTGAACAACAGGCTGAATAAGTGTACGTTATATGAGGCATAAACAGAGGTGGGTAGAGTAGCCAGAAATTGTACTCAAGTAAGAGTACTGTTACTTTAGAGATTTATTACTCAAGTAAAAGTAAGGAGTAGTCACCCAAATATTTACTTGAGTAAAAGTAAAAAGTATGTTGGGAAAAAACTACTCAAGTACTGAGTAACTGATGAGTAACATACACACTCATATCATATATACATATATATATATATATATATATATATATATATATATACATACATACATACATACATATACATTGATATATACAGTATATAATTTATAAGTATTTAGTTTGCTGTTTTTGTTTACATGTTAAAGGTGTTTTAATGAATATACATGCATGTTTAACACATATAGATTCCTTTCTTTCATGAAGACTAGAATATAAGTTGGTGTATTACCTGATTCTGATGACTTGCATTGATTGTAATCAGACAGTCGTGATGATAACGTCCACGTTTTCAAATGGAGGAGAAGAAAAGTTCCTCCTTTCTGTCTAATACCACATGAAAGTGGTTGGTTTTTGGCATCCTATTTGTCCAGCTTCCATATTCGTTTTTATACACTTTACAAGAAATACATTGGCGGCAAACTCCGTAGCTTGCTAGCTTGTTTGCGCTGGCTTTCGGAGACTCTTGTTTTGAAAGCGCAAGCGCGATGGCGCGGCACTTTTATTGTGAAGACAGGAACGTCCTCATGTGCGGTCAGTCTTGAGGCTTTTGACGGTACGGTTGAAATAAAACAAGTATCTTTTTTCCCCTCACACTTTTGATTGATTGATTGGAACTTTTATTAGTAGATTGCACAGTACAGTACACATTCCGTACAATTGACCACTAAATGGTAACACCCCAATAAGTTTTTACACTTGTTCAAGTCAGGTCATGTGACCACCTGGCTCTGTTTGATTGGTCCAACGTCACCAGTGACTGCATCTGATTGGTGGAACGGAGTGAAACGTCACCAGTAAGGCAGGCACTTTGAAGGTCTGTCTGACAGGCCAAAACAAACAAAGCGTGCATTAACAGATCGATACAAATTAGTAGCGAGTAGCGAGCTGAATGTAGATAAAAGTAGCGGAGTAAAAGTAGCGTTCCTTCTCTATAAATATACTTAAGTAAAAGTAAAAGTATGTTGCATTAAAACTACTCTTAGAAGTACAATTTATCCCAAAAGTTACTCAAGTAGATGTAACGGAGTAAATGTAGCAGAGGTGGGACCAAGTCATTGTTTTGCAAGTCACAAGTAAGTCTCAAGTCTTTGCCCTCAAGTCCGAGTCAAGTCCCGAGTCAAGACAGGCAAGCCCCGAGTCAAGTCCAAAGTCAAGACTGGAAAGTCTCAAGTCAAGTCCTCAGTCCTGCATTTTGAGTTTCGAGTCCTTTCAAGTCCTTTTAACCACAGACTAATATATTAACACAGATTGTGTATGCTTTTCAAACGCTGTATTTATTTATTAAAACAAGTGCATTTTAAATTGCAGGAAAGAAAATTGTGCTGACATTGCACTTTATAATAGCACTATTAACCAGTCATTTTAAACATTAACTCATTCCTTTACAGAACAAACACATTGAAAAATAAAGTGCAAATGTACTTATTTGTACAAAAGTGTTAACATTGAAAAAACATGACATATACGTGAACATAACAAAAAAGTTGTACTTTTTATATGTCAGGGCCCTATGCTGCATTGCATTTGCAAAAGACCAAATTAGCCAAGAGTCTGTCAGTCATTTGTGCACGATGGGGGCGTAGTATGATGCCACCATGGCTGAAAACTCGCTCCACTGGAGCACTGGAGGCAGGCACTGCCAAGACTCTCATGGCCACTCGGAACAGTGAAGGAAGAGTCTTCATGTTCAATGCCCAGAACAAAAGGGGGGAGAGAGTTGTTTTGGGTTGGTGCACTAGTTGTAAGTGTATCTTGTGTTTTTTATGTTGATTTAATTAAAAAAAGAAAAAAAAAAAAAAAAAATTCTTGTGCGGCCCGATACCAATCGATCCACGGACCAGTACCGGGCCGCGGTCCGGTGGTTGGGGACCACTGAGGTAAACAACCAACAGTATGTCAGAAAGCTAGCTAAAACGGTACACACATTCATAATATACTATACATTTTAACTGACCTTTATTTGACTATTTTTGTCTTTTTTTAGGTGGCTAAAATACGCGGTGCTGCTGACCGCCGTCTAACGTTACGTGTGATATATTGACTAACGTAACCCTGCTTAAAAAAAATCACTGAACAAAAAGTATGAATAAGGTAGTGAACTGCAACAGATTCCCGTGTTTGCAATAACGTTATAACGTTAGCAGTGAGTTTACAGCCTCACTGATTTAACTACACAGCAAATAAAAGTCACGTTACTTAGCCAATAAACGTTATCTTACATTCAAAACTTACCGTTCTTTGTGCAACTTCAAATGCCGGACGAAGTTGGAAGTTGTTGCCTCTCCATCAGTCATTTTCGAACCGCATGTGTTGCATACTGCAAACCGTTTTGTGTTGACCACCTCGTAATTTTTATACCCAAACAAAATTATTTTAGGTATCATTTTTTGTTCACTGGCGTGTGGTTTGGACATGTCTTCTTCGTTGGTTGTCCTGCAATTTGATTGGATGAATGCTGTGTGATGAAAACAAAGTAGATCTAATTTGATTGGCTGTTGTACTGAGACCACACCAGCTGACACACGCAACGCTGATAGACAAGTACACAATGAAAAATACGGAGCGCTCCCGAATAACTTTTTCATCTTTGGGTTTTGGGGAAAGTAGCAAGTCATGTCAAGTCATGTCAATTCAAAAGGCTCAAGTCCAAGTGAAGTCACAAGTCATTGATGTTAAAGTCTAAGTCGAGTTGCAAGTCTTTTTACATTTTGTCAAGTCGAGTCTAAAGTCATCAAATTCATGACTCGAGTCTGACTCGAGTCCAAGTCATGTGACTCGAGTCCACACCTCTGAAATGTAGCGCGTTACTACCCACCTCTGGGCATAAATAACCAACTGGTATGTTAACGTAACATATTATGGTAAGAGTCATTCAAATAACTATAACATATAGAACATGCTATACGTTTACCAAACAATCTGTCACTCCTAATCGCTAAATCCCATGAAATCTTATACGTCTAGTCTCTTACGTGAATGAGATCAATAATATTATTTGATATTTTACGCTAATGTGTTAATCATTTCACACATAAGTCGCTCCTGATTATAAGTCGAACTATGAAAAAAACTGTGACTTATAGTCCGAAAAATACGGTAACATGGGAACTGTTTGGCTCATTATTTTGGAATAAGTTATGACTTTTGGAGTTTTTATAGCACAGTTGTGTTGGAGCTTGCCCATGAAGGGTGCAGGGAGTGTTGGCTCCATGGAGTTGAGTGAAACGTTTAGTTTTGCACAAGGCGGGTGAGTGACGGTGAGGTACACAAGTCCCCGTAAACACCATTTGCCCCAGACAACCTTTCATTCTCCTGGTGATGAAAGCACTTCAGTCACATTAGGTCAAATTTGCGACATTCCGCGTTTAATAGCGGATTCTCTTTTTACTGGTTTGGGTTTATTGAGATTCCGCGAAAATTCTAGGGCCCGAGTTCTACTTGCAAAGAACTATGCAAAAGGCATATAAATGACAAATGAACTGGGTAAATGAACATTTCATCACTTTATGGAAGACTCCAACAGATTTGCTGTCTCCAAGACTAAAAAGGAGAGCTTATAAACTTTGATTGCATGACTAGACTTAGAGCAGCTTGGTGCATTCAGTGACACAAGCTCTAAGGCTTTCGTTGACTTTGATTGGACTGTTACTGACTTTATTTGACTCCTTAGGGACTTATTGTGCAGCCATACTCAATATAAATGCACAGAGATCGAATCACCAGTGTATGTAAACCGAGACATGTTTATTTCTGAAAACCAAAGTACTGCCTTTCTGTCTTGCCTCTGGTGAGGGCGGTCGCTTTTTTTCAGCTCCCTTTTTCTCCCAGCTTGCTCTCTTTGTTTTGTCTTGTCTGAACTTTTTTGAAGCCTCTTTCTTTGCGTTGTCCTCCAAATCTAAACATCAGACATGGAAATGATCAGCTGGACTCTCGACGCAATTGACTAAATCTTTTGGACGAGGAAAAGAGGTTCGGGGGAGCCTGGCTGCCCTGATGGAACCATTGCTGCGGGGTACGTGAGAGATTCCTGGGATAAATGGAGAATCATGTGCCTCTCAGTCCTTTCCATCGAGGACGTGGAAGACATCTACATATTTGGAACTGTGATCGCGGAGCACCTGCTAAATGGGCTGGGCATTGCTCTGGTGTATCATCAAATTCGTAAGACGATGGCAGCCACTCAAGGAGCTCAAAGGCTGTTCGTCGCAATGGAAGGTTTGGGCCGGGCTGTGGGATCACAGTCTGGATTTCTCAACTGAATTGCAAGATGGATCACATCATGCTGAAAAGAAAAATTGAATTGAATTTGAGAGTATCCAGCATGGACGAATAGAACAGACAAGTCATTGTATTGTCTGCTCGCGGAAAACAAACATCCTAATCTACGATTTGACTCCCTCGAATGGCCTTGACGCTGTGGAAACAGGACCAGGCTGTTCTGAAAACACCCCCGAGGACACCTCAATGATGGACGCTTTTGACCTCCCTCCCTCCTCGATGACACCTGGAGTTGAACTTTTGCTTGCATGCAGAACGGCCCCAGTCTATGAACATTACATCATCACACCTAAGACAATGGGCACATACACACCCCCCCCCCTTCCACCACCCCACGCCTTCATCACCGCTTGTTTTCCCTCGGGGTGATGGACGGCTGGCAGCGCTTCATAGCAGCAGTCAACCTCCAGGGTTCCAACTCCCCGCCCCTCTGTTGCGAGTTGTCGTGATTAAATGTAACGTGTTTATGTGTGCTTTGAATGGAGGTTTTTTCCCACTCCAGACTAGGCCCCCTTAGGAGCCCAGTCCAGATTGTATTTTTTTACTCATCTTCTTCCCCAGCGTTTTACCTTTTTCTTATCTTTTACGGGGCGCCTTTGGCGACCCATCAGCGTTCCTGTTTTGTAACCCTGTACACTGTTTGTTTGTCTAATCTTCAACGGGTTTGTGCTGAAAACATAGTTTTGTTGTACTTGTGCAATGACAATAAAGTCCTATCCTATCCTACCCTACTTTTTTTGGACTATAAGGCACACTTAAAATCCTTTCATTTTCTCATATTCCAATTGTCGGAGGAAGATATTTACATATATCCGAATTTAAGTTGTGCTTCTTTTATTTCATAGTCATATTTGAAAACAGCTCGTGTTTTCCATTTCTTCTCTTGCTGCTTTGTCTGCAAGTAAACTGTGTGTGTTAACCTTGAGTTCTTTGGAATGTATTATGGCTAGGGAGGGGGAAGGAAAGAGGGGTTTTTGGCGTTGGGAAGACAGACCATTTTGGGAGGCGCAATAGAATGTTCTAGGGTTAGACTGGTCTCAAAATGTATATTGGCAAAGCTTTGAAAATATACAACAAAATACCTATTCTGTCTCTGGTGGTTTTTCAACTCAGCTTTAAGTGTCGTAAAGAGCTTGGGAGCGAATTGTGACTTGAATTCCCTGGGAGGAACAACTGGTCCGAAACGCAACACTATCCAATCACAAGTTGCGAAAACAGGAAGTGGCACTGGAGCCATAGAAAGCCACAGAAAACTCACCGGTACTCACAAAGAAGGAGAGCAAAACGTTGATTAGGTGGCAGATATATATTTGCAAGGCCATTTTCAAGAAGGATACTTTAGAGAAACTACATCTTGTGAGACGAGGTCGGCCGACACCGGAAGCTATCCCGGCGGTGGAACGGTTTGCCCGTGACTTTCACACGAAACGACTACGACGGTACCACTGCGCTCCTTCAACATCTGTAAACAACTCTTGTGGATGTACTACCAGTCTGTGGTTGCCAGTGTTCTGTACTAAATCGTAACATCGTAGTGTGCTGGGGGGGGGGGGCAGTATATCTAAGAAGGACAGCTCCAGTGTGGAGAAACTGATCAGTCGGGCCGATTCTACGATCGGAATAAACCTGGACTCACTGGTGACGGTGGCAGAGAAGAGGACTGTGGGAAAACTAGTGAGCATCCTGGATGATACCAGTCACCCTCTGCATAGCGTTATCAGTAGCCAGAGGAGCCTGTTCGGTGCTAGACTGCTTCATCCCAAGTGCAGGACTAATAGACTCCTTTGTCCCACACGCCATTAAACTCCTCTCTGGGGGGGTGGGGGGTACTAGGATGACAGGGGATGCAAAACAATAACAGTGCAATACTTTTTCATAACATGGTCACTACTGCCTAGTTTCTCTTGTTATATTCTTATTTTACTGTTATAATTTTATTCCCATTGTTGCTTTTTATTTTTCATTCTTTGTTTCCATTTATACCCCCATTATTTCGGCGTGGCGAAGTTGGTAGAGTGGCCGTGCCAGCAATCGGAGGGTTGCTGGTTACTGGGGTTCAATCCCCACCTTCTACCATCCTAGTCACGTCCGTTGTGTCCTTGGGCAAAAACACTTCACCCCTTGCTCCTGATGGCTGCTGGTTAGCGCCTTGCATGGCAGCTCCCGCCATCAGTGCGTGAATGTGTGTGTGAATGGGTGAATGTGGAAATACTGTCAAAAGCGCTTTGAGTACCTTGAAGGTAGAAAAGTGCTATACAAGTATAACCCATTTATCATTTATCATTTATTTACTTTTTAAATTCAATCTCAATTCTGTACACTGCTGCTGGAAATTAAATTTTCCTGAGGGAACTCTCCTGAAGGAATCAATAAAGTACTACCTGTATTTATCTTATACAGCGTCGAATGGGTGCTACAAATTGTGAGTTCAAATATTTTATTTCTTAACTTTTTCACGTTTCATTTATTTTATACAATTATTTTAAATTTGACAGTACCACGTAATGTAACGTGGTTTTCGTCCTGGTCGTGGAACTGTGGACCAGCTCTATACTCTCGGCAGGGTCCTTGAGGGTGCATGAGAGTTTGCCCAACCAGTCTACATGTGTTTTGTGGACTTGGAGAAGGCATTCGACCGTGTCCCTCGGGAAGTCCTGTGGGGAGTGCTCAGAGAGTATGGGGTATCGGACTGTCTGATTTTGGCAGTCCGCTCCCTGTATGATCAGTGTCAGAGCTTGGTCCGCATTGCCGGCAGTAAGTCGGACACGTTTCCAGTGAGGGTTGGACTCCGCCAAGGCTGCCCTTTGTCACCCATTCTGTTCAAAACTTTTATGGACAGAATTTCTAGGCGCAGTCAAGGCGTTGAGGGGATCTGGTTTGGTGGCTGCAGGATTAGGTCTCTGCTTTTTGCAGATGATGTGGTCCTGATGGCTTCATCTGGCCAGGATCTTCAGCTGTCGCTGGATCGGTTCGCAGCCGAGTGTGAAGCGACTGGGATGAGAATCAGCACCTCCAAGTCCGAGTCCATGGTTCTCGCCCGGAAAAGGGTGGAATGCCATCTTCGGGTTGGGGAGGAGACCCTGCCCCAAGTGGAGGAGTTCAAGTACCTCGGAGTCTTGTTCACGAGTGAGGGAAGAGTGCATCGTGAGATCGACAGGCGGATCGGTGCGGCGTCTTCAGTAATGCGGACGCTGTATCGATCCGTTGTGGTGAAGAAGGAGCTGAGCCGGAAGGCAAAGCTCTCAATTTACCGGTCGATCTACGTTCCCATCCTCACCTATGGTCCTGAGCTTTGGGTTATGACCGAAAGGACAAGATTACGGGTACAAGCGGCCGAAATGAGTTTCCTCCGCCGGGTGGCAGGGCTCTCCCTTAGAGATAGGCTGAGAAGCTCTGTCATCCGGGGGGAGCTCAAAGTAAAGCCGCTGCTCCTCCACATCGAGAGAAGCCAGATGAGGTGGTTCGGGCATCTGGTCAGGATGCCACCCGATCGCCTCCCTCGGGAGGTGTTTAGGGCACGTCCGACCGGTAGGAGGCCACGGGGAAGACCCAGGACACGTTGGGAAGACTATGTCTCTCGGCTGGCCTGGGAACGCCTCGGGATCCCCCGGGAGGAGCTGGACGAAGTGGCTGGGGAGAGGGAAGTCTGGGCTTCCCTGCTTAGGCTGCTGCCCCCGCGACCCGACCTCGGATAAGCGGAAGAAGATGGATGGATGGATGGAGTACCACGTAAGATATGTTTTAATTGCTGAAGCGGGTTTATTGAATGTTTAAATGCGCAGAAAAATAGACCCTTTTGTACACAGTTGAGGGGGTCCAGTGCCCAGTAGTGTGCAAGTGTGTTTCTGTATAGTATCTCCAGCCGTGTCCACATACGAGATGTTCCCAGCCGATGCACAGGCGAGAGGTCCACGGGGTGGACCGCTCGCCTGTGCATCGGCTGGGAACATCTCTGCGCTGCTGACCCGTCTCCGCTCGGGATGGTGTCCTGCTGGCCCCACTATGGACTGGACTCTTACTATTATGTTGGATCCACTATGGACTGGACTCTCACAATATTATGTCAGACCCACTCGACATCCATTGCATTCGGTCTCCCCTAGAGGGGGGGGGGTTACCCACATATGCGGTCCTCTCCAAGGTTTCTCATAGTCATTCACATCGACGTCCCACTGGGGTGAGTTTTTCCTTGCCCTTATGTGGGCTTTGTACCGAGGATGTCGTTGTGGCTTGTGCAGCCCTTTGAGACACTTGTGATTTAGGGCTATATAAATAAACATTGATTGATTGATTGATTGACTTGCCTTTCCCGGGAGACTGCCGAATTTCAGTGCCCCTCCCGAAAATCTCCCGGGGCAACCCTTCTCCCGAATTTCTCCCGATTTCCACCCGGACAACAATATTGGGGAAGTGCCTTAAAGGCACTGCCTTTAGCGTCCTCTCTCACCTGAAAAGGAGACTATTATATATGTCTCCGTTATCCATAGGTTTATCTATAAGCCATAAAGTAGGCAGGCACAGAGCTATTTCTCAGCGTGTGTTTATTCCAGCCTGCACGTTAATACACTGACACACAACATCCGGATTCCCATCATGCATTGCTTCAAAACTACGGCAAGTAGTAATGTACAAAAACATAACAGAGACGAAGCAGAAGAACGAAGAAGAGACATGGCGACGACGAGTAAGAAGAAGAAGTACGCTTGCAAGTTCCAAAATGATTGGAAAAAATCATTTCAGTTCATCCAGGACAGCTGGTAGGGGAAGTGGTATGCTGTCTGCACATTTTGTAGATCAGACTTTTCCATTGAACACGGTGGCCGAAAGGATATACTCGTTCATGAACGGATTATTTATATGTTTCCATATGAGTTGGGAAATTGTGTTAGATGTAAATATAAACGGAATACAATGATTTGCAAATCATTTTCAACCCATATTCAGTTGAATGCGCTACAAAGACAACATATTTGATGTTCAAACTGATGAACATTTTTTTTTGTTGCAAATAATCATAAACTTGAGAATTTAAAGCCAGCAACACGTGACAAAGAAGTTGGGAAAGGTGGCAATAAATACTGATAAAGTTGAGGAATGCTCATCAAACACTTATTTGGAACATCCCACAGGTGTGCAGGCTAATTGGGAACAGGTGGGTGCCATGATTGGGTATAAAACAGCTTCCCTCAGTCTTTCACAAGAAAGGATAGGGCGAGGTACACCCCTTTGTCCACAACTGCGTGAGCAAATACCGTATTTTCCGCACTATAAGGCGCACCTAAAAACCACAATTTTTCTCAAAAGCTGACAGTGCGCCTAATAACCCGGTGCGCTTTATTACGATTCATTTTCATAAAGTTTCGGTCTCGCAACTTCGGTAAACAGCCGCCATCTTTTTTCCCGGTAGAACAGGAAGCGCTTCTTCTTCTACGCAAGCAACCGCCAAGGAAAGCATCCGCCCCCATAGAACAGGAAGCGCTTCACCCGCCCCCATAGAACAGGAAGCGCTTCACCCGCCCCCGGAAGAAGAAGAAAAAACGCGCGGATATCACCGTACGTTTCATTTCCTGTTTACATCTGTAAAGACCACAAAATGGCTCCTAATAAGCGATCCGGTTCATAAAAAGACGCAATCTCTCCATCCGCACACGGATTACTACCGTATTTCACAGCAACTGATATTCCTGTGAACCGCACTGTGGAACGGGAGCACGTACGGTGAATATTCGCACCACAGGGAATGAAGTCATCCTTCACTGTGGTTCTAGCTTGCCATGCTAACTTCCACTCATGGTGATATTCAAAAGGAAGACCTTGCCAAAAGAGACCTTTCCAGCCGGCGTCATCATAAAAGCTAACTCGAAGGGATGGATGGATGAAGAAAAGATGAGCGAGTGGTTAAGGGAAGTTTACGCGAAGAGGCCGGGTGGCTTTTTTCACACAGCTCCGAAGGCGAACACACCTTCACTAAGACGGGCAGACAGCCTCGGACGACATACGCAAACATTTGCCAGTGGATCGTAAATGCTTGGGCAGATATTTCGGTCACAACTGTGGTCCGAGCTTTCCGGAAGGCAGGATTCACAGAACAACAGCGACACTGACTCCCGATGACTTCTACGAGACGGAACCGGCCATTTTGGATCCCGTATTCGCCCAACTTTTCAATTCGGACACCGAAGACGAAGAATTCGAAGGATTTACGAATGAAGAATAACTTCAGAAGGTGAGCGCTATGTTTATTTTGTGTGTTGTGACATTAACGTTAAAGCAACATTATGTTGCTATTGTTCTACACCATTTTGAATTTTACTATGTTTGTGATTGCACATTTGCGTACATTTTGGGACAGAGTTGTTAGAACGCTGGTTTTCAATATATTATTAAAGTTTGACTGAACTATCTGACTGTTTTTTTGACATTCACTTTAGCGCAGCGTTTTTTTGACATTCACTTTAGCGCAGCGTAGGCGCGGCTTTTAGTCCGGGGCGGCTTATTGGTGGACAAAATTATGAAATATGTAATTCATAGAAGGTGCGGCTAATAATCCGGTGCGCCTTATAGTGCGGAAAATACGGTAGTCAAACAGTTTAAGAACAACGTTTCTCAAAGTGCAATTGCAAGAAATTGAGGGATTTCAACATCTACGGTCCATAATATCATCAAAAGGTTCAGAGAATCTGGAGAAATCACTCCACGTAAGCGGCATGGCCGGAAACCAACCGTGACCTTCGATCCCTCAGACGGAACTGTATCAAAAACCGACATCAATCTCTAAAGGATATCACCACATGGGCTCAGGAACACTTCAGAAAACCACTGTCACTAAATACAGTTGGTCGCTACATCTGTAAGTGCAAGTTAAAGCTCTACTATGCAAAGCGAAAGCCATTTATCAACAACATCCAGAAACGCCGCCGGCTTCTCTGGGCCCGAGATCATCTAAGATGGACTCATGCAAAGTGGAAAAGTGTTCTGTGGTCTGACGAGTCCACATTTCAAACTGTTTTTGGAAATATTCGACATTGTGTCATCCGGACCAAAGAGGAAGCGAACCGTCCAGACTGTTATCGACGCAAAGTTCAAAAGCCAGCATGTGTGATGGTATGGGGGTGCATTAGTGCCCAAGACATGGGTAACTTACACATCTGTGAAGGCACCATTAATGCTGAAAGGTACATACAGGTTTTGGAACAACATATGCTGCCATCTAAGCGCCGTCTTTTTGCTTATTTCAGCAAGACAATTCCAAGCCACATTCAGCACGTGTTACAACAACGTGGCTTCGTAAAAAAAAAAGAGTGCGGGTACTTTCCTGGCCCGTCTGCAGTCCAGACCTGTCTCCCATCGAAAATGTGTGGCGCATTATGAAGCGTAAAATACGACAGCGGAGACCCCCGGACTGTTGAACGACTGAAGCTCTACATAAAACAAGAATGGGAAAGAATTCCACTTTCAAAACTTCAACAATTAGTTTCCTCACTTCCCAATCGTTTATTGAGTGTTGTTAAAAGAAAAGGTGATGTAACACAGTGGTGAACATGCCCTTTCCCAACTACTTTGGCACGTGTTGCAGCCATGAAAATCTAAGTTAATTATTATCTGAAAAAAAAAAAAAAAAGTTTATGAGTTTGAACATGTCTTCAGTAATGCGGACGCTGTATCGATCCGTTGTGGTGAAGAAGGAGCTGAGCCGGAAGGCAAAGCTCTCAATTTACCGGTCGATCTACGTTCCCATCCCATTCCCATCCTCACCTATGGTCATGAGCTTTGGGTTTTGACCGAAAGGACAAGATCACGGGTACAAGCGGCCGAAATGAGTTTCCTCCGCCGGGTGGCGGGGCTCTCCCTTAGAGATAGGGTGAGAAGCTCTGCGCTCTGCCATCCGGGGGGAGCTCAAAGTAAAGCCGCTGCTCCTCCACATGGAGAGGAGCCAGATGAGGTGGTTCGGGCATCTGGTCAGGATGCCACCCGAACGCCTCCTTAGGGAGGTGTTTAGGGCACGTCCGACCGGTAGGAGGCCGCGGGGAAGACCCAGGACAAGTTGGGAAGACTATGTCTCCCGACTGGCCTGGGAACGCCTCGGGGTCCCACAGGAAGAGCTGGACGAAGTGGCTGGGGAGAGGGAAGTCTGGGCTTCCCTGCTTAGGCTGCTGCCCCCGCGACCTGGCCTCAGATAAGCGGAAGAAGATGGATGGATGGATGGAGTTTGAACATCAAATATGTTGTCTTTGTAGTGCATTCAATTGAATATGGGTTGAAAATGATTTGCAAATCATTGTATTCCGTTTATATTTACATCTAACACAATTTCCCAACTCATATGGAAACGGGGTTTGTATATATATATAAATAAGAAATATTTGAAAATATATACACCTCCCCAATCTCCCGAATTCGGAGGTCTCAAGGTTGGCAAGTATGCGTGTCCATGTGGTGATGTCAATTATGGTATTTTGAGAGGTAAAGTCGGACTAAATAGGACATCTCTGAAGGCCTAGGTGAGAAACGCACGGCCCGCCACTGGGATCCAATGTTTAATTTCTCAGTTCAAAAGCCAAACTTCTGTTCCATTAAAAGCAGATTAAGTCACGTCGACGACAAACAAACACGATAAAGACGGTAAACGCTCCCGACAGTTTTGGTGGGAGTGATTTGCGGCGCGGTCCGCTGTCAGCTCGCATCAGCCGAGCGGGACCGCCGCAGCGTCAGCCAGATCACGGCGAAGAGCGTCTCAGAGTGATGATGTCACTCTTGTGCCTGCGTCCCCAGGGCGGTGATTTATGAGCTAATCTAGGTCCTGTCTCCCCAGATTCCAGCGCTTTCTCTCCCAGGGGAGCCGCAAATGGGAGAGTGGGATGGATCCATCACGCGGCAGCAGAAGCCCCCTCAGCTCCCGGGCCCCGACATCCATCTCCATGATCACACGGCACGACAAGAAAGCAACTTTGACTTCACTTTGCAGCACGCTTGCACACAAACACACACAGAGAAGACTTCTAGAAGGGCGTGCATAACCTCGGCTTTTTGCAATTTGTCATGCGGCCCCGGGAAAGATAATTGAGGCCCCCTCCCACTATGCAAATAGAAAGGAAGCCATTTTTCCCGACACATGTGCACGCTTACATTGTTAGCAAAGTCTAATAGAGGACGCGTATTGACCCATTTTCTGAGAAAGCAATTTGTCCCACCAAAATAAAACTAATAGGTGCCAAGATGAATGGATTTGAGTTGGCTGGACTACGTTGCACTGTGCCACGAGCCACTAAATCACCAGATTATTAGTTTTATGAGCCGGGGCCCGTGAGAGAATAATTGCTAATGTTCCCAGAGTAACCAGGGAAATAAAGGTAATGGAGCAATTTATAAATTCTGATTGGTATACATGGAGAATGTCCAGTCCGTCTCCTTTGTTATTTTACTGCTCTCCATAAAATATGCCCCGGGCCACACAAACGCCGGGGCCGGCTCAGAGAAATCAATACAATCAGAGAAACACAGGCGCTGCTTCTGCTCCTTTCTTATTTTTAGAGCATTGTGGCCTGACTCGCATATATACAGGTAAAAGCCAGTAAATTAGAATATTTTGAAAAACTTGATTTATTTCAGTAATTGCATTCAAAAGGTGTAACTTGTACATTATATTTATTCATTGCACACAGACTGATGCATTCAAATGTTTATTTCATTTAATTTTGATGATTTGAAGTGGCAACAAATGAAAATCCAAAATTCTGTGTGTCACAAAATTAGAATATTACTTAAGGCTAATACAAAAAAGGGATTTTTAGAAATGTTGGCCAACTGAAAAGAATGAAAATGAAAAATATGAGCATGTACAATACTCAATACTTGGTTGGAGCTCCTTTTGCCTCAATTACTGCGTTAATGCGGCGTGGCATGGAGTCGATGAGTTTCTGGCACTGCTCAGGTGTTATGAGAGCCCAGGTTGCTCTGATAGTGGCCTTCAACTCTTCTGCGTTTTTGGGTCTGGCATTCTGCATCTTCCTTTTCACAATACCCCACAGATTTTCTATGGGGCTAAGGTCAGGGGTGTTGGCGGGCCAATTTAGAACAGAAATACCATGGTCCGTAAACCAGGCACGGGTAGATTTTGCGCTGTGTGCAGGCGCCAAGTCCTGTTGGAACTTGAAATCTCCATCTCCATAGAGCAGGTCAGCAGCAGGAAGCATGAAGTGCTCTAAAACTTGCTGGTAGACGGCTGCGTTGACCCTGGATCTCAGGAAACAGAGTGGACCGACACCAGCAGATGACATGGCACCCCAAACCATCACCCAACCATGCAAATTTTGCATTTCCTTTGGAAATCGAGGTCCCAGAGTCTGGAGGAAGACAGGAGAGGCACAGGATCCACGTTGCCTGAAGTCTAGTGTAAAGTTTCCACCATCAGTGATGGTTTGGGGTGCCATGTCATCTGCTGGTGTCGGTCCACTCTGTTTCCTGAGATCCAGGGTCAACGCAGCCGTCTACCAGCAAGTTTTAGAGCACTTCATGCTTCCTGCTGCTGACCTGCTCTATGGAGATGGAGATTTCAAGTTCCAACAGGACTTGGCGCCTGCACACAGCGCAAAATCTACCCGTGCCTGGTTTACGGACCATGGTATTTCTGTTCTAAATTGGCCCGCCAACTCCCCTGACCTTAGCCCCATAGAAAATCTGTGGGGTATTGTGAAAAGGAAGATGCAGAATGCCAGACCCAAAAACGCAGAAGAGTTGAAGGCCACTATCAGAGCAACCTGGGCTCTCATAACACCTGAGCAGTGCCAGAAACTCATCGACTCCATGCCACGCCGCATTAACGCAGTAATTGAGGCAAAAGGAGCTCCAACCAAGTATTGAGTATTGTACATGCTCATATTTTTCATTTTCATACTTTTCAGTTGGCCAACATTTCTAAAAATCCCTTTTTTGTATTAGCCTTAAGTAATATTCTAATTTTGTGACACACGGAATTTTGGATTTTCATTTGTTGCCACTTCAAATCATCAAAATTAAATGAAATAAACATTTGAATGCATCAGTCTGTGTGCAATGAATAAATATAATGTACAAGTTACACCTTTTGAATGCAATTACTGAAATAAATCAAGTTTTTCAAAATATTCTAATTTACTGGCTTTTACCTGTATATATATTAAATATTGCAGAAGATTAAGCAAACTGGAATGGCATTCAGTTCAGTTCAGTTTCAGTTTATTTCAAACATGCATACAATACAATGTAATGCATCACAGTGTTTCCCACAGGACAGGCATCTATTTGTGGTGGTGTGGTCGGCGGGTGGAGGGGGGGGGGGGGGGGGGGGGGGGGGGTTGGAATATAATTACAACACTTTATGTACATATTTATATACAGATTTGAACAATTAGTGATTCACTGAAATATATTTATTAATTGTGGTTCTTACAAAAAATATATCTTATTAAATATAAAAGCTAAAATGTCTCTTAAAGCTCTGCCCCTTTAATTAGTGAATACTAAATGATTTAACTTTAGCCTACTACTACAACCATATTATTTACCAGCAACATGAAGTGAAACAGTCAGTCAACCTCCTCCTCCTCCTCCTGCTGCTGCTGAACAGGTCGCACCTGTGGTCCGAACTGTAGGCCTACCTCCTCTCTAAGTCCAGCCCTTTTCGGCCGTTGAAAATATTTTTCTATACTCATCTGTGTGAAGGAGTGAACATCCAACATTAGAATTTATTACTAACGAGCAGTAGCGCTCTATGTACAGTGCCGTCTAACCTTAAGCGGCAGCAGCTCAACACATGCAGGGTTCAACGTTAAGGTTTTTTTCTACTTGCCCGACTTCTCAAATCTACTTGCCCCAATATTTGTACTTGTCCTGCCTAGGTTTTTTTCTGGCTGTGTAGTGCTCATGGCTTATATCTTACTAGAATCCTTCCCGTTGACTATTTACAACACTACACAGTATTTATTATTATTATTATTATTATCTATAATTACATTTAAATGGCATTGCATACATGTAAAATTAAATGCTATTTCACATTATTTGACCAGTAGCAGTTATACCCATCTGAACAGGTCAGCCACCTGTTTAAAGCCCGATCACAGTTGAAATCTTGAAATGAAGGGCCTTTAATGGCCAAAACATTAACCTGGACAACATTTTAACAGCTGGTTGGCTCAGATTTTATTATTTTCATTGCATTCACATGCTGCAGTGGACAGTGGACAATTTAGCTTCAGTCCACGTGTGTTTATTGACAACAGGGTTATAACCTGGACACGTTAGCTCGTCGGTATGAAAACAGGTGACCGAGTCAAACAGCGGCGGTGTTAATGAAGCAGCGTCAGGCGAAACCGTCAGTGAAACGCTCGGTGAAATCGCGGATTAACGTTAAATATATGACGAGCCGCGAGCGATGCAGCTATAACCTATCTACCTATAACACCTGTAAAAATTAAGCAATGCTACCACGCTAGCAAGCGTTAGCTAGCCGGCTATGAGCCACCAAGCTGCTAACTATCGCCAAAAGGCACCATTTAAGTTTTTTTCCCCATGGCATCCTGGATCAAGGCTTTCAGCAGCTTTTGGACGTTTGAGGTAGAAACGTAGGAAGCGCCATCATTATGAAAAGTAGCCGGCGAGTATTTTGATCCCGTCCGTCCATCCGTCCCTCTTCTTCTTCTTCTTCTTCTTCTGGCCCACCAGGTGAATTAAGTGCTATTGGCGGAGTTACAATGCATAGTAGGCTACCGCCATCTACTGCACCGGAGGTATAACTACAAGCAACATTCACAGACAGTCCCATTGCTTTTATGAGCGGTCGAGCGAGTCAAAAGCCGAAAAATCCATTTGTGGCGGACGTAATTCTTTCGTGGCGGGCCGCCACAAATAAATGAATGTGTGGGAAACACTGCATCACATATTTAATCCTACCCCTTTTCATACCATTTCCTTGTTCTCTGTAATAGAACAGTGACTTGGAGGGGGGGGAACATGTGGTAGAGGTGAACGGCACCGTGTCCCCCCCCTCTCAGTAAGCTGTGGAGTCCCCCAAGGCAGTATATTAGGGCCCTTACTGTTCCTAATATACATAAACGACTTGTCATCAGCATGCGACTGTGAATTGTTCTTGTTTGCGGATGGCTCGGCCCTGCTGGTATCAGACAAGGACAAGTCACAGGTGGAGACAATCCTCAGTGCTGAACTTGCACCTGGCTCGCTGACAACAAGCTATCCATACACTTAGGTAAAACGGAATCCATCCTGTTTGGGTCCCACATCTACCTTAAGAAAGTCAGTGACTTCACTATAAAAGTGGGTGACATTGTTATCACCAGGAAAGATGAGGTCACCTACCTAGGTTCCATTCTAGAGGCTAATCTTTCCTGTGATAAAATGGCAACCAAGGTAATCAAAAAGGTCAACCAACGAACGAGATTTCTCTATAGAATCTCCTCTCTGGTCAACAAAAGTACCATGAAGATTCTAGCAGGAACTCTCATTCTAAGGATGACCCCATCCGATATTTGGATCGGATCGGCCGCCGATATTTGCCAAAAAATGCGTATCGGCAAGGCATGGGAAAATGCCGATCCAGATCCAGTTTAAAAAAAAAAACTCCGGTCCGTGTTATCCAACGCACCGATTTAAATGATACATTCCACTTTTCTGCTGCTCCCTAATTTCCATTCCGCATTTTCCGAGCACACCTTCAACACATCCACAGGTCTGTGGATTCTCACGCTGTTGCTTTTAGCTGCTGGCATTACACGACAGGCTCTTCTCACTCTTTCCTGTGTCTCCCTCTCACAGACAGCAAGCGCACCTTCTTACATACGTCACATACTGTCACGACATACGTCACATACTGTCACGTCACACGTCACATACTGTCACGACATACGTCACATACTGTCACGTCACACGTCACATACTGTCACGACATACGTCACATACTGTCACGTCATACGTCACATACTGTCACGTCACACGTCACATACTGTCACGACATATGTCACATACTGTCACGCGTCACATACTGTCACGCCATACGTCACATACGTATACGTCCTCCCCGAGCAGAGAGATAGCAGCATGGCTAACGTTAGCTGTGATGCTAGCGCAGCCGTGTGACCTACGTTCCCTCTAAGGTGCGCGCCTGTGCAATTGCGCACTGTTTAAGTGTCCTCTGCGCATAGCAATTATATGCCACGCACAAAATCAAATAAAAAAATAAGCGCATAACAATTTTCGACACACGGATACGACAGAGAAAACAGTTTTCGTCATCATTGTTCAAATATTGTGACGTCTGTCGAGACGCTTATCTCCATTCGGTGCCACACGTCCACACCATCAAAATGCCGAGGCAAAAATTTCCACATCAACACCGTATGAAAAAATTACTGATTTTGTTAGTTGTGATTTCCTTCTCTGCATGAAAGTTTAAAAGTAGCATATATTAATGCAGTATGAAGAAGAATGTTTTAATGTAGACATGCAAGCCTTAAAAGAAAATGTTGAAAATCAAGACTACATTTCCTGCAAATGGGTGCATTTCTACCCTATATTTTAACTTTAGATTTATTCTCATATCAAACTCTTTTGGCTGTCTTTTTGACACTTACATCCGGCGCCCCCCTCCACACCCTGGATTATAAATAATGTAAATAATTCAATGTGATTATCTTGTGTGATGACTGTATTATGATGATAGTATATATCTGATAGTATATATCTGTATCATGAATCAATTTAAGTGGACCCCGACTTAAACAAGTTGAAAAACTTATTTGGGTGTTACCATTTAGTGGTCAATTGTACGGAATATGTACTTCACTGTGCAACCTACTAATAAAAGTCTCAATCAATCAATCAAAACACATAGAATCATCATACTGCTGTGATTATATGCATCAAGTGTTCATTCAAGGCTGAGGCAAAATATCGAGATGTATATCGTGTATCGCAATATGGCCTTAAAATATCGCAATATTAAAAAAAGGCCATATCGCCCAGCCCTAGTTCAATGATGCCATTTCTGTTTGTCGTGTATAATTTTGTCTATTTTGTGTTTATCCTTGAATAAACAGGTCAGTTTCTTGTTACCAACCATTGTGTATTATTCAAACTCCCCTAATTCAGCTGGCTAGTTGTTATCAAGAGTACTAAAACCCTTTTCAACATGATTCTGACAACTAAGTAGGCTAAATAACTTTAAACTTTAATACATGCTCGGATAGGCCAGTATCGGTCAGTATCGGTATCGGAACGGAAGTGCAAAAACCTGGATCGGGACATCCCTATCTCATTCAACCCTTTTTCGATTACGCATGCACCTCCTGGTACCCTAGCACCTCCAAAACCCTCAAATCTAGACTCCAAACATCCCAGAACAAGTTAGTCAGATTACTTCTAGACCTCCACCCCAGATCACACCTCACTCCTACCCACTTCTCCAAAGTGGCTCAGGGTGGAGGACAGAGTAAAACAACTTGCACTGAGCCTGGTCTATAAAATCCGCTACACCTCCCTGATACCGAAGTACATGTCAAACTACTTCCTTAACGTAAATGACCGCCATAACCACAACACCAGGGGGAGCTCCACTAACCACGTTAAACCCAGATTCCCATCTAACAAAGGTCTTAACTCATTCTCCTTCTATGCCACATCAATATGGAATGCACTCTCAACAGGTGTAAAAGAAAGGGCATCTCTATCCTCCTTCAAAACCGCACTAAAAGAACACCTCCAGGCAACTTCAACCCTAAACTAACACCCTCCCTTCCACATCCCACCTCCCCGGATTGTAAATAATCAAATGTAAACAATCGAATGTATTTCTAATGTATATACTTGTTCTTATGCTTTCTGATGTCTCTCTCTATGTTCTCTGCTCGCTGTACATATCCTACCAAGTCAGACCTACACTGTTTCAAAACTACTTTTTTAAAGTAATTTCTTACTTCAAGCATGAAAAAAAAATCATGACTTTGACACAATTGTGTCTCATAATTAAAACAGATGACAGCCAAATGGACTTTGCTGTTTTATTTTCAATGAAACAATAGAAAATAGGTACTCATATAGTAGTACAGTTGGCACAGTACAGTAATATGACAGTTAATATTTAAACATTTAACATTTCTAACAATTTTGAACAGAAATAGTTCATGCACATTCAGGTAAATTCTTCAAAATTGCAATTAAAAATGTTTTGGCCGGGGGCCGGGCTGTATATATGTGCACTAATTGACTGAAAGAGCACGCACTTGACGCGATGATGTCATGTTATCCATGGAAAAATGCATTTTTAGACCATATGATTTGCCTGAGCGGCTAGGAGACCCCGAGAGTAACAAACGCTTGCCTTGTTGCCTTTCCATTAAGAACAATAAATTAGTTTTGTCATGACGTGGACTATGGGGGGTTTGTTTTCCCGAGATGCAAGAGAAGTTGGAGTGGACATGGCGTGAAGGTAAACACATATTTTATTTTAACGCTAACAAAAGGTACAAACTAAAGGCATGCACAAGGCGGAGATAAAACTTGACTACGAAACAAAAACTAGCACTTGGGCAAAAACAATGGACATGAGAACGAAAATACTTACTGTGACAAGAATAAACAAAACTTACTTGGAACAAGCATGATAATAGGAATAACATGAAGTGTGCAGAGGTAGCAAGGGTAGCATGAGTAGTAACAGAAGCAATGTCGCCAGACAGACTAACTGAAAAGGACAGGCTTAAATACTAGTGACATGATTGATGACAGGTGTGTGAGTCCGAACGTGAAAAAAGGTGCAACTAATGGTTTGACATGGTAACAAAGCAAGGGAGTGAAAACAGGAACTAAAAAGAGTCCAAAAACCAAACAGAACATAACTTAAACAAAACATGATCACAGACAAGTTTTTAGTATAATTTAGCACACCTTTAGGACACTTTTAGAACAACTTTAGGACACATTTAGAACACCTTCAGGACACATTTAGAACACCTTCAGACAGCCTTTAGGACACATTTAGAACACCTTTAGGACACATTTAGAACACCTTTAGGACACTTTTAGAACACTTTTAGGACACATTTAGAACACCTTTAAGACACATTTAGAACACATTCAGAACACATTTAGAACACCTTCAGGACACATTTAGAACACCTTCAGACAACCTTTAGGACACATTTAGAACACCTTTAGGACACATTTAGAACACCTTTAGGACACATTTAGAACACTTTTAGGACACATTTAGAACACCTTTAGGACACATTTAGAACACATTCAGAACACATTTAGAACACATTTAGAACACTTTTAGGACACATTTAGAACACCTTTAGGACACATTTAGAACACTTTTAGGACACATTTAGAACACCTTTAGGACACATTCAGAACACATTTAGAACAACTTTAGGACGCATTTAGAACACCTTTAGAACACTTTTAGGACACATTTAGAACACCTATAGGACACATTTTAGAACACCATTAGGACACATTTTAGAACAACGTTAGAACACATTTAGAACACCTTTAGGACACATTTAGAACACATTCAGAACACATTTAGAACACTTTTAGGACACATTTAGAACACCTTTAGGACACATTTAGAACACTTTTAGGACACATTTAGAACACCTTTAGGACACATTCAGAACACATTTAGAACAACTTTAGGACGCATTTAGAACACCTTTAGAACACTTTTAGGACACATTTAGAACACCTATAGGACACATTTTAGAACAACGTTAGAACACATTTAGAACACCTTTAGGACACATTTAGAACACATTTAGTACACATTTAGGACACATTTAAGACACATTTTAGAACACCTTTAGAACAACTTTAGAACATATTTAGAACAACTTTAGGACACATTTTAGAACACCATTAGGACACATTTTAGAACACTTTTAAGACACATTTTAGAACACTTTTAGGACACATTTAGAACACCTTTAGACAGCCTTTAGGACACATTTAGAACAACTTTAGGACACATTTTAGAACACCATTATTTTAGAACACTTTTAAGACACATTTAGAACACCTTTAGACAACCTTTAGGACACATTTAGAACACCTTTAGGACACATTTAGAACACTTTTAGGACACATTTAGAACACCTTTAGGACACATTCAGAACACATTTAGAACAACTTTAGGACGCATTTAGAACACCTTTAGAACACTTTTAGGACACATTTAGAACACCTATAGGACACATTTTAGAACACCATTAGAACACATTTTAGAACAACGTTAGAACACATTTAGAACACATTCAGAACACATTTAGAACACTTTTAGGACACATTTAGAACACCTTTAGGACACATTCAGAACACTTTTAGGACACATTTAGAACACCTTTAGGACACATTCAGAACACATTTAGAACAACTTTAGGACGCATTTAGAACACCTTTAGAACACTTTTAGGACACATTTAGGACACCTATAGGACACATTTTAGAACAACGTTAGACACATTTAGAACACCTTTAGGACACATTTAGAACACATTTAGAACACATTTAGTACACATTTAGGACACATTTAAGACACATTTTAGAACACCTTTAGAACAACTTTAGAACATATTTAGAACAACTTTAGGACACATTTTAGAACACCATTAGGACACATTTTAGAACACTTTTAAGACACATTTTAGAACACTTTTAGGACACTTTTAGAACACCTTTAGACAGCCTTTAGGACACATTTAGAACAACTTTAGGACACATTTTAGAACACCATTAGGACACATTTTAGAACACTTTTAAGACACATTTAGAACACCTTTAGACAACCTTTAGGACACATTTAGAACACCTTTAGGACACATTTAGAACACTTTTAGGACACATTTAGAACACCTTTAGGACACATTCAGAACACATTTAGAACAACTTTAGGACGCATTTAGAACACCTTTAGAACACTTTTAGGACACATTTAGAACACCTATAGGACACATTTTAGAACAACGTTAGAACACATTTAGAACACCTTTAGGACACATTTAGAACACCTATAGGACACATTTTAGAACACCATTAGGACACATTTTAGAACAACGTTAGAACACATTTAGAACACCTTTAGGACACATTTAGAACACATTCAGGACACATTTAGGACACATTTTAGAACACCTTTAGAACAACTTTAGAACAACCTTAGGACACATTTTAGTACACCATTAGGACACATTTTAGAACACTTTTAAGACACATTTTAGAACACTTTTAGGACACATTTAGAACAACTTTAGGACACATTTTAGAACACCATTAGGACACATTTTAGAACACTTTTAAGACACATTTAGAACAACCTTTAGACAACCTTTAGGACACATTTAGAACACCTTTAGGACACATTTAGAACACCTTTAGGACACATTTAGAACACCTTTAGGACATATTTAGAACAACTTTAGAACACATTTTAGAACACATTAGGACACATTTAGAACACCTTTAGACAGCCTTTAGGACACATTTAGAACAACTTTAGGACACATTTTAGAACACCTTATGAACACATTTAGAACACCTTTAGGACAACTTTAGAACACATTTAAAACACCTTTAGAACACCTTTAGGACACATTTAGAACACCTATAGGACACATTTAGAACACCTATAGGACACATTTAGAACACCTTTAGGACACATTTAGAACACCTTGGCAGATAATGTCGCTTAATTAAAAAAAAAATACCCCTCATTTTTGTATTTTTTTGGGGGATGTCCGATAATGGCTTTGTTGCCGATATCCGATATTCCGATATTGTCCAACTCTTAATTACCGATACCGATATATATACAGTCGTGGAATTAACACATTATTATGCCTAATTTGGACAACCAGGTATGGTGAAGATAAGGTCCTTTTTAAAAAAATTAATAAAATAAAATAAGATAAATAAATTAAAAACATTGTCTTGAATAAAAAAGAAAGTAAAACAATATAAAAACAGTTCCATAGAAACTAGTAATTAATGAAAATGAGTAAAATTAAGTGTTAAAGGTTAGTACTATTAGTGGACCACAATCATGTGTGCTTACGGACTGTATCCCTTGCAGACTGTATTGATATATATTGATATATAATGTAGGAACCACAATATTAATAACAGAAAGAAACAACCCTTTTGTGTGAATGAGTGTAAATGGGGGAGGGAGGTTTTTGGGTTGGTGCACTAATTGTAAGTGTATCTTGTGTTTTTTATGTTGTTTTAATAAAAATTATAAAATAAAATAAAAAAATAAAAAAACGATGATAAAAAAAAACCCATACCGATAATTTCCAATATTACATTTTAAAGCATTTATCGGCCGATAATATCAGCAGGCCAATATTATCGGACATCTCTAATAGGGATGTCCCGATCCAGGTTTTTGCACTTCCGATCTGATACCGATATTGTTTTTGCACTTCCGATCCGATAACGATACTGACCGATACCGATACTGACCGATACTGGCCTATCCGAGCATGTATTAAAGTTATTTAGCCTACTTAGTTGTCAGAATCATGTTGAAAAGGGTTTTAGTACTCTTGATAACAACTAGCCAGCTGAATTAGGGGAGTTTGAATAATACACAATGGTTGGTAACAAGAAACTGACCTGTTTATTCAAGGATAAACACAAAATAGACAAAATTATACATGACAAACAGAAATGGCATCATTGAAACTAGGGCTGGGCGATATGGCCTTTTTTTAATATTGCGATATTTTAAGGCCATATTGCGATACACGATATATATCTCGATATTTTGCCTTAGCCTTGAATGAACACTTGATGCATATAATCACAGCAGTATGATGATTCTATGTGTTTTGATTGATTGATTGAGACTTTTATTAGTAGGTTGCACAGTGAAGTACATATTCCGTACAATTGACCACTAAATGGTAACACCCCAATAAGTTTTTCACACTTGTTTGAGTCGGGGTCCACTTAAATTGATTCATGATACAGATATATACTATCAGATATATACTATCATCATAATACAGTCATCACACAAGATAATCACATTGAATTATTTACATTATTTATAATCCGGGGTGTGGAGGGGGGCGCCTGATGTAAGTGTCAAAAAGACAGCCAAAAGAGTTTGATATGAGAATAAATCTAAAGTTAAAATATAGGGTAGAAATGCACCCATTTTCAGGAAATGTAGTCTTGATTTTCAACATTTTCTTTTAAGGCTTGCATGTCTACATTAAAACATTCTTCTTCATACTGCATTAATGTATGCTACTTTTAAACTTTCATGCAGAGAAGGAAATCACAACTAAAAAAATCACTAATTTTTTCATACGGTGTTGATGTGGAAATTTTTGCCTCTGCATTTTGATGGTGTGGACGTGTGGCACCGAACGGAGATAAGCGTCTCGACAAGACGTCACAATATTTGAACAATGATGACGAAAACTGTTTTCTCTGTCGTGTCGGTGTGTCGAAAATTGTTATGCGCTTATTTATTTTATTTTATTTTGTGCGTGGCATATAATTGCTATGCGCAGAGGACGCTTAAACAGTGCGCAATTGCACAAGCGCGCACCTTAGAGAGAACGTTGGTCACACGGCTGCGCTAGCATCACAGCTAACGTTAGCCATGCTGCTATCTCTCTGCTCGGGGAGGGCTTATACGTATGTGACATATGACATGACAGTATGTGACGTATGACGTGACAGTATGTGACGTATGACGTGACAGTATGTGACGTGTGTAAGAAGGTGCGCTTGCTGTCTGTGAGAGGGAGACACAGGAAAGAGTGACAAGAGCCTGTCGTGTAATGCCAGCAGCTAAAAGCAACTGCTTTAGAATCCACAGACCTGTGGATGTGTTGAAGGTGTGCTGGAAAACGCGGAACGGAAATTATAGGGAGCAGCAGAAAAGTGTCATGTCTGTGTAATCATGTTTTGTGTTAAGTCATGTATTTGTTTAGTTATAGGACTCTTTAGTTTCTGTCTTTTCACTCCCTTGTCTTGTTTCCATGATTACCCCATTAGTTTCACCTGTTCCACGTTTGGACTCATTGTGCACTCTTGTTTGTCACCACAGCAACCATTAGTTTTCACCTGTCACGTCACGCACCTGTTTCACGTTTTGAGTCACGCACCTGCTTTCACTAATCATGTCCATAGTATTTAAGTTCATTCATTTTCCGTTGTTCGTCCTGACGACCTCACAACACATTTATGCTCTATTCATGCCTGATACTTCTTTTCATGTCAATTCCTCAAGCAACTACTTTTGTCCAAGCCAAGTAAGTTTTTGTTCCATATTTATAGTCTTTTTGGTTTCATAGTTTGTTCTCCGCCATTGTTCCGTGTTTTTTGTTTGTACTTTTTTGCTATAGTCTTTTGGTTTCATAGTTTATTCTCCGCCACTGTGCGCGCTTTCATTTATTCCTTTTTTTGATAATAATAAATCACGTACCTTCATTCCCGTCTCGCCCGTGCCAACTTTCCGTTGCATCCCGGAAAAGCAAACTCCCAAGATCAAGTCCTGACAAAAAGTGGAATGTATTATTTAAATCGGGGCGTTGGGAAACACGGAGCAGAGTTTTTTTTTTTAACTGGATCTGGATCGGCATTTTCCCATGCCTTGCCGATCCAAATATCGGATCGGGACATCCCTAATCTCTAATTTTTGTTTCTTGTTTTTGAACACTTTTTGCAGTGTGCTATTTTTTTTTACACACGAGACCGAAGGCATTAACTCTTAGCGGAGGTCAAATAAATATGTTTGGGTCTCATACGTATGACTCAGGCCAACAATCATCTTGATGACACGCTGCTATGTATCGTTTCTGTTTTGAGTCGTCGTCGTTGTGCCGGCAGGTGTTCCTCTGGACGTGACCCCGCCTCCATCACTCATCCTGTTGTGGTAACCGCACGAGTTTCCATCACACACACACACACGCACACTTATCCCAAATTTCCACCTCTTTCCAGGTCTCTGTGGTTGAAATTGCAAGCTGCACCGTGTCCAAACATAGTCTGCAATGTTCTGCAGATGTAGACCTTCTCATGTGGTTAATGGAAGTAGACATTTATCTGCTTGGAGAGGCCCGGTTGCGCCTCATATCGTGCCTCGGTGGGTGGTCCCCGCTTCCTCTCGACGTCCGTTTGGAGAACAGGCAGGGGTAACACGGCGTGCAGCCTCCGACCATCCGGTGCTGTTGTCATGTTTGCATAAACGCCTTCATTGGGATTTCATGGCACGCCGTTGTTTGAAGCCGACACGCGCTCTAACGCTGTCTGCTTCGTTACACCATAAGGTCAAAGTGATGGCAGGAAACAACAATGGAGGATGCATCTGTCATACATTTGCTTTGTTGCCTCACACACACAATACTTGACCTTTCCACAGCAGCCATCACAGCTCTTTGTACTTTCCGCCCACTTCTTGTTTTTCTACTGGTGAAACTGCACTTCCTTCTTTTCACTGTCACCGCAACAACGTGATGGCTCCATGCTGACAAGGACAAGCACCGTGCTTGTGTAGCAACATTCCATCCTCTCCATAGGCTGATACTCTATATTGACAGAAGTATTTGGCCACCTGCCTTTGGCATGTTCTGTGGTCTGGATTATGTTTTGTTACTTTTTGTTACCGTATTTTCCGCACTATAAGGCGCACCTAAAAACCACACATTTTCTCAAAAGCTGACAGTGCGCCTTATAACCCGGTGCGCTTTATTACGATTCATTTTCATAAAGTTTCGATCTCGCAACTTCGGTAAACAGCCGCCATCTTTTTTCCCGGTAGAACAGGAAGCGCTTCTTCTTCTACGCAAGCAACCGCCAAGGAAAGCACCCGCCCCCATAGAACAGGAAGCGCTTCTTCTTCTACTGTAAGCAACCACCCGCCCCCGGAAGAAGAAGAAAAAACGCGCGGATATCACCGTACGTTTCATTTCCTGTTTACATCTGTAAAGACCACAAAATGGCTCCTACTAAGCGACAAGGATCCGGTTCATGAAAAGACGCAATCTCTCCATCCGCACACGGATTACTACCGTATTTCACAGCAACTGATATTCCTGTGAACCGCACTGTGGAACGGGAGCACGTACGGTGAATATTCGCACCACAGGGAATGAGAAGTCATCCTTCACTGTGGTTCTAGCTTGCCATGCTAACTTCCACCCATGGTGATATTCAAAAGGAAGACCTTGCCAAAAGAGACCTTTCCAGCCGGCGTCATCATAAAAGCTAAGTCGAAGGGATGGATGGATGAAGAAAAGATGAGCGAGTGGTTAAGGGAAGTTTACGCGAAGAGGCCGGGTGGCTTTTTTCACACAGCTCCGAAGGCGAACACACCTTCACTAAGACGGGCAGACAGCGCCGGACGACATACGCCAACATTTGCCAGTGGATCGTAAATGCCTGGGCAGATATTTCGGTCACAACTGTGGTCCGAGCTTTCCGGAAGGCAGGATTCACAGAACAACAGCGACACTGACTCCGATGACTTCGACGAGACGGAACCGGCCATTTTGGATACCACGCTTGCGCAACTTTTCAATTCGGACACCGAAGACGAAGAATTCGAAGGATTTACGAATGAAGAATAACTTCAGAAGGTGAGCGCTATGTTTATTTTGTGTGTTGTGACATTAACGTTCGAGCAACATTATGTTGCTATTGCTCTACACCATTTTGAATTTTACTATGTTTGTGATTGCACATTTGCGTACATTTTGGGACAGAGTTGTTAGAACGCTGGTTTTCAATATATTATTAAAGTTTGACTGAACTATCTGACTGTTTTTTTGACATTCCCTTTAGCGCAGCGTAGGCGCGGCTTATAATCCGGGGCGGCTTATTGGTGGACAAAGTTATGAAATATGTAATTCATTGAAGGTGCGGCTAATAATCCGGTGCGCCTTATAGTGCGGAAAATACGGTAGTTTTTGGACTCTTTTAGTTCCTGTTTGCGCTTCCTTGTTTGTTTTGTCACCATGGCGACTCATTAGTTTTTTCTTTTCAATCCGGTTTCAGGGCAAATCACTCTACGGAGACAGCCCTCGCAAAAATGACTAATGATCTACTGCTAACGATGGATTCTGATGCGTCATCTATGTTGCTGCTTCTTGATCTTAGCGCTGCTTTCGATACCGTCGATCATAATATTTTATTAGAGCGTATCAAAACACGTATTGGTATGTCAGACTTAGCTTTGTCGTGGTTTAACTCTTACCTTACTGACAGGATGCAATGCGTCTCCCATAATAATGTGACCTCGGACTATGTTAAGGTAACGTGCGGAGTTCCTCAGGGTTCGGTTCTTGGCCCTGCACTCTTTAGTATTTACATGCTGCCGCTAGGCGACATCATACGCAAATACGGTGTTAGCTTTCACTGTTATGCTGATGACACCCAACTCTACATGCCCCTGAAGCTGACCAACACGCCGGATTGTAGTCAGCTGGAGGCGTGTCTTAATGAAATTAAACAATGGATGTCCGCTAACTTCTTGCAACTCAACGCCAAGAAAACGGAAATGCTGATTATCGGTCCTGCTAAACACCGACATTTATTTAATAATACCACCTTAACATTTGACAACCAAACAATTACACAAGGCGAATCAGTAAAGAATCTGGGTATTATCTTCCACCCAACTCTCTCGTTTGAATCACACATTAAGAGTGTTACTAAAACGGCCTTCTTTCATCTCCGTAATATCGCTAAAATTCGTTCTATTTTATCCACTAGCGACGCTGAGATCATTATTCATGCGTTCGTTACGTCTCGTCTCGACTACTGTAACGTATTATTTTCGGGTCTCCCTATGTCTAGCATTAAAAAATTACAGTTGGTACAAAATGCGGCTGCTAGACTTTTGACAAGAACAAGAAAGTTTGATCATATTACGCCTATACTGGCTCACCTGCACTGGCTTCCTGTGCACTTAAGATGTGACTTTAAGGTTTTACTACTTACGTATAAAATACTACACGGTCTAGCTCCGTCCTATCTTGTCGATTGCATTGTACCATATGTCCCGGCAAGAAATCTGCGTTCAAAGAACTCCGGCTTATTAGTGATTCCCAGAGCCCAAAAAAAGTCGGCGGGCTATAGAGCGTTTTCTATTCGGGCTCCAGTACTATGGAATGCCCTCCCGGTAACAATTAGAGATGCTACCTCAGTAGAAGCATTTAAGTCCCATCTTAAAACTCATTTGTATACTCTAGCCTTTAAATAGCCCCCCTGTTAGACCAGTTGATCTGCCGTTTCTTTTCTTTTCTCCTCTGCTCCCCTTTTCCTTGAGGGGGGGGGGGGGGGGGGGGGGGGCACAGGTCCGGTGGCCATGTATGAAGTGCTGGCTGTCCAGAGTCGGGACCCGGGGTGGACCGCTCGCCTGTGCATCGGCTGGGAACATCTCTGCGCTGCTGACCCGTCTCCGCTCGGGATGGTGTCCTGCTGGCCCCACTATGGACTGGACTCTTACTATTATGTTGGATCCACTATGGACTGGACTCTCACAATATTATGTCAGACCCACTCGACATCCATTGCTTTCGGTCTCCCCTAGAGGGGGGGGGTTACCCACATATGCGGTCCTCTCCAAGGTTTCTCATAGTCATTCACATCGACGTCCCACTGGGCTGAGTTTTTCCTTGCCCGTATGTGGGCTTTGTACCGAGGATGTCGTTGTGGCTTGTGCAGCCCTTTGAGACACTTGTGATTTAGGGCTATATAAATAAAGATTGATTGATTGATTGATTGATTAGTTTCACCTGCCTCATTTGTTCAGGACACGCACCTGCTTTAAAGGGGAACATTATCACCAGACCTATGTAAGCGTCAATATATACCTTGATGTTGCAGAAAAAAGACCATATATTTTTTTAACCGATTTCCGAACTCTAAATGGGTGAATTTTGGCGAATTAAACGCCTTTCTAATATTCGCTCTCGGAGCGATGACGTCACATCGGGAAGCAATCCGCCATTTTCTCAAACACAGAGTCAAATCAGCTCTGTTATTTTCCGTTTTTTCCGACTGTTTTCCGTACCTTGGAGACATCATGCCTCGTCGGTGTGTTGTCGGAGGGTGTAACAACACGAACAGGGACGGATTCAAGTTGCACCAGTGGCCCAAAGATGCCAAAGTGGCAAGAAATTGGACGTTTGTTCCGCACACTTTACCGACGAAAGCTATGCTACGACAGAGATGGCAAGAATGTGTGGATATCCTGCGACACTCAAAGCAGATGCATTTCCAACGATAAAGTCAAAGAAATCTGCCGCCAGACCCCCATTGAATCTGCCGGAGTGTGTGAGCAATTCAGGGACAAAGGACCTCGGTAGCACGGCAAGCAATGGCGGCAGTTTGTTCCCGCAGACGAGCGAGCTAAACCCCCTATCGACCCTAGCTTCCCTGGCCTGCTGACATCAACTCCAAAACTGGACAGATCAGCTTTCAGGAAAAAGAGCGCGGATGAGGGTATGTCTACAGAAGATATTAATTGATGAAAAATGGGCTGTCTGCACTCTCAAAGTGCATGTTGTTGCCAAATGTATTTCATATGCTGTAAACCTAGTTCATAGTTGTTAGTTTCCTTTAATGCCAAACAAACACATACCAATCGTTGGTTAGAAGGCGATCGCCGAATTCGTCCTCGTTTTCTCCCGTGTCGCTGGCTGTCGTGTCGTTTTCGTCGCTTTCGCTTGCATACGGTTCAAACCGATATGGCTCGATAGCTTCAGTTTCTTCTTCAATTTTGTTTTCGCTACCTGCCTCCACACTACAACCATCCGTTTCAATACATGCGTAATCTGTTGAATCGCTTAAGCCGCTGAAATCCGAGTCTGAATCCGAGCTAATGTCGCTATAGCTTGCTGTTCTATGCGTCATGTTTGTTTGTGTTGGCATCACTGTGTGACGTCACAGGAAAATGGACGGGTGTATATAACGATGGTTAAAATCAGGCACTTTGAAGCTTTTTTTAGGGATATTGCGTGATGGGTAAAATTTTGAAAAAAACTTCGAAAAATATAATAAGCCACTGGGAACTGATTTTTAATAGTTTTAACCCTTCTGAAATTGTGATAATGTTCCCCTTTAATCAAAGAGACTATTTAAGCCTGTCGTTTGCCAGTTAGCCGTCCTGGCGACATTGCTGTGTTTTGACTTTTCTTGCCATAGTCATGCTGTTCGATTCATGCCGTGTCCAGTAAGTCTTTTTGTTTCATGTCCATAGTTCTTGCTATTTGTTTCAAGCCACAGTTTAGTGAGTTTTTTCATGTTTTTAGTTTCATGGTTCATGTCCATAGTTTATGCTAAGTCCTAGCTTTTGTTTCCTGCGTTAAGCTTGCCTTCGCCTTGAGCGCTTTTTGTCGTAATTTGAGTTTGAATAATTAAATAATGTTCCTACCTTCAAGCCTTGTCCAGTGTAGTCCGATTGCATCCCGGGAGAACAATCCTCGCAGTAAGCTGCGAAAAAACCCTCGTCTTGACAGCCTTGACTCACGTATGAACTTGAAGTTCCATCCCATTCCTAACCCATTGGGTTCAATGTGATGTCGGTCCACCTTTTGCAGCTATTACAGCTTCACTGCAAAGAAGTCAGTGTTCAAAAAACAAGAGAAAAAAAATACAAAAATGAGGGGTATTTTATTTGAACTAAGCAAAATTATCTGCCAATAGAACAAGAAAATTTGGCTTTTCAAGACTTTCCAAAACAAGTAAAATTAGCTAACCTCAATGAACCCCAAAATACCTTAAAATTAGTATTTTCTCACTAATAACAACTGTACTACTACCGTATTTTTCGGACTATAAGTCGCAGTTTTTTTCATAGCTTGCGACTTATACTCAGGAGCGACTTATGTGTGAAATGATTAACACATTAGTGTAAAATATCAAATAATATTATGGATCTCATTCACGTAAGACACTAGACGTATAAGATTTCATGGGATTTAGCGATTAGGAGTGACAGATTGTTTGGTAAACGTATAGCATGTTCTATATGTTATAGTTATTTGAATGACTCTTACCATAATATGTTACGTTAACATACCAGTTGGTTATTTATGCCTCATATAACGTACACTTATTCAGCCTGTTGTTCACTATTCTTTATTTATTTTAAATTGCCTTTCAAATGTCTATTCTTGCTGTTGGCTTTTATCAAATACATTTCCCCCAAAAAATGCGACTTATACTCCAGTGTGACTTATATATGTTTTTTAACTTCTTTATTATGCATTTTCGGCCGGTGCGCCTTATACTCCGGAGCGACTTATACTCCGAAAATTACGGTATATGAGTACGTATTTTCTATTGTTTCATTGGAAATAAAACAGCAAAGTCATCTGTTTTAATTATGAGACACAATCGTGTCAATGTCATGATTGTTTTTTTCATGCTTGAAATAGTTAGTTAGTCAGTCAGTCAGTCAGTTAGTTAGTTAGTTAGTTAGTTAGTTAGTTAGTTAGTTAGTTCGTTCTTCGGTCAGTGGTCGACAAAATAAACAAACAGTTTTACATAAACAAACAGGTGTACATTCATACATTGAAAATGTTGCAGACCGAAAGGGTTTAGGCTCAAGATTAACACTTATTGCGCGTAACCCTAAAACAAATGATTACTTTAAAAAAGTAGTTTTATACTTGTGAGTGTTGATGACACAGCTTTGCAACACTTGATATTCTAGTTTCAAGCATGTTTTACTCAATATAGGTCATCAAATCTCAGCAACAAGCTGTAATATCTTACTGAGATCATTTAGGAGCAAAACACTTAAAACAAGTAAAACACTCTAACATAAAATCTGCTTAGTGAGAAGAATTATCTTATCAGACAGAAAATAAGCAAATATCACCCTTATTTGACATATTTCATCTTACTTACATTTCAGTTTTTGCAGTGTAACAATTAGGAAGGTTTGTTACGTTTGTCCTCCCACAGAAACATTATCAAAACAACAGTGACGTCCGGTCACTGGAGGCAGGTGAGGCCCCGCCTCACCTGCCTCCAGTGACCGCCATCATGGAAAGAAAAAAAATGTAAAAAGAAAAAAAAAAAATTAAATTGTTATATGTATTCAGTGATTATACTATAAAGTTATTTTCCATTTAACTTCACCAGTTTTAGATTATTTTTATTCAAAATCGCTGAATTTTCACATTTGCCGTTCAAATACTGAGAAGAGACGGTGCGGTGAACAGCAGCCAGTTGAGGCACGTCACTCAGTGCCTCAACATGGATTGCGGACTCGGCTAACTGCTGGCCTGCTGTGCAGTGAGACCGTATTGCTATCTGAATTATATTATACATTTCCATAGTTTAGTTAGCTGAGGTATATAATGTACAGTGTATTTTGTCAACAACTGTATGTGTGTAATGTATTTCTTGTGCTGAGCGATCATAAAACTGCAAATATGCACTGTGTGAGGCTCGCAGTAATCCCGCCTCCTGGTGGTAGAGAATGCACCCCCTGACGGGAGTGTTATATCAACTAAAGCCCACACTTAAACTTTCCACGTGCAAGATTGAATCTATTTAAAAAAGTTATTTAATAAGAAGCCAAAAAGTGCAAAAACAATAATTTTCGTGTTGGAGGAGCCGTGAACGACTGCAGGGACACAACATTAGGTACACCTCCAGACTGCAGCACAGATTTCATATTTCATTCATTCACAACTCCTCCAACACGAACATTATTGTTTTTGCACTTTTTGGCTTCTTATTGAGCTGCTGCATGTTTTGGTTGGGTTGTTTTTTTTCTTTTGAGTAACTTACTTCTACATTTCTAAAAGGGGAGGAATGTAATAGAGTGATCTATGTTTGTCTGTTGCCATCTCCTGGTTAATGTTGGCTATAGCGTACTGTGGTTACTTTTTGGTTGGCCAACGATTTACGTGGTGTTGCGCACCTGACGTCAAGTGTGTTGAGTCTGTTCTGAAGTCTACAGTAAAGAGACGTACTTCATCACCTCGCCTGGTTATTGCCTCCAACCCAATATATTACATAAAGGTAAGACCATAATAACGTTTTTTTTTATTAAATGTGCTTTTTTGTGTGCTACAGTTTGTATGTGTAAAGTTCAAGTTAAGTTAAAGTACCAATGATTGTCACACACACACTAGGTGTGGTGAAATGTGTCCTCTGCATTTGACCCATCCCCTTGATCACCCCCTGGGAGGTGAGGGGAGCAGTGGGCAGCAGCGGCGCCACGCGCCGGAAATAATTTTTGGTGATTTAACCCCCAATTCCAACCCTTGATGCTGAGTGCCAAGCAGGGAAGAATGCTGGTATGAGCTTTTAAACATAACCCTGCCAATTAGAGATGCGCGGTTTGTGGACACAACCGCGGAGTCCGCGGATTGTCCGCGGGTCGGGCGGTTGAAATAAAAAAAAAAAGATTTTATCCGCGGGTTGGGTCGGGCGGTTGAAATAAAAAAAAAATTAGATTTTAAATAGATTCAGGCGGGTGGCAGTTAAACCAATTCGGAAATATATATACATAGTTAAATGTTGTTACCCACATACGAAAAACGAGCAGGCACCTGCTGCATATGCCACAACAGAAGAAAAAAAAAAAAAGAGATGGACACTTTTAAGGAGCGGAGAAGGGACGCCTCGCCGGGGTCCGGGACCGAGGCCCCTTCCCCCGAGAGGGCCCCACCGGGAGCCGTAGCTGAGGTGATCCGCGAGAAGGGCCCGACGCACGTCCAGGGTCACCACCGCGCCCACCGCACCGACACCCCGCCTCGTCCGCCTTCGCCGCGGCCGGCGTCACGCGCAGCAGGTAAGCAGCTTACCTGCCCTCCACCCCCGTGGCCGGGGGCTCGTAACAGGGGTCACTCCGCACGCTCCGCCCGCGCAGCTTACCTGCCCGCCACCCCCGTTGCCGGGGGCGCGTAACAGGGGTCACTCCACGCGCAGTGCGCTCACGAAAGGGGTGGGGCTCACCCTGGTGAGCCGAGTGGGCCACTTTTGGTAAGCAGAACTGGCGCTGCGGGATGAACCGAACGCCGGGTTAAGGCGCCCGATGCCGACGCTCATCAGACCCCAGAAAAGGTGTTGGTTGATATAGACAGCAGGACGGTGGCCATGGAAGTCGGAACCCGCTAAGGAGTGTGTAACAACCCACCTGCCGAATCAACTAGCCCTGAAAATGGATGGCGCTGGAGCGTCCGGCCCATACCCGGCCGTCGCCGGCAGCAAGAGCCGCGAGGGCTAGGCCGCGACGAGTAGGATGGCCGCCTGAAGCCTCCGGCGCGAGCCCGCGTGGAGCCGCCGCGGGTGAGAGGGACATCGCACCTCCACGCGCTTGGAGGTGCGCTCAGTGCGGCTCCCAGATGATTGCGCACTGGTGTGCGTCTGGGCCGTGACAGCGTGGCAGGCATTGAATGTCTCTGCTGCATTGGATCAGTCTCCTTTCTTTAACAGGCAAAAGCTTTATAGCCTCACTAATGCCTTGCACCGTCTATATTAGATATATAACAACGGGCGGGTGCGGGCGGGTGCGGTTTTGATTAAATGTTAGTTCGGGTGGATGCGGATGGTTGACGACTTTTGTGATGCGGTTGCGGGTGAAATAATTGCCTATCCGCGCATCTCTACTGCCAATCAAATGGTGAATAAGATACTCTTTAGGGTTCATATGTTTGTAAATCTGACTGTGATGAAGTCAGTGCCTCACCAGCCATCAACCTCACCGCACGTCACTGATTTCCACCCCAATCTTTTTTCATTTTTGAAAAATCTCCAGGGAGCCACTAGGGCGGTGCTAAAGAGCCGCATGCGTCTCTCACCAATAAGAAGACATCTTACATGTCCACACTTAGTCATGGCCCACAGGGAGGGTGTCTGCGGGTTGATCATTGCCTCACATTTCCTGTTATGAAATACACCCCAAAGCGAGTAAAAAGAGCTTAACAAAGCACCAGTGTGATGATTCCAATCCTTCCCTTTTTTTTTTATTTTCTTTTACATTTTTAACGCTGACTCTGAAACATTTCGTCCGTTTGTCATTTCGAGGAAATTTGCCCGTGAAGGCAATCGCACCAGCAAGCCAGAGTGTCATTCCAATTCCGCACACCGCCTAAAGGAAGCCCCGACTGCAGGAAGAAGCAGGCTGAGACAAGAAAATTGATTTTCCGACTGATGGATTCCAGCCCGGATCTCGCGCTGATCTAAAGAGAAAGAAGCGGTAATGGCGTGTTCTCTGATCCCACACGTTCTATACGATGCGGTTTGGGCTTTTTTTTATATCCGAATGCGACAAGGCCCCTGTAATAAATCTTGTTTTTACTCCCAGCAGCTTGCCAGCAGCTGTGAGTCGTCAAGGGAAGCCACCCCAAGCAAAATGTTATTCCATCTTGTTAGCGTTTGAAGTCGTAGCGAGTCGGGTTGCAGAAGCTGCCGCTGCCTGTGGTTTATGGCTTGTGGGCCCGCTCCAGATATGGAGTCTCACTTTGCAAGTCAGGATGTCTCAGCACCATTCAAGCCACAACTGGAGCTGTGAGATAACACGTCGAGAAGAAAGGACTTCACGGCAGACATGTGCTCCTGGCGCACTGACTGACAGCAGTGTGTGTGTGTGTGTGTAGTGAGTGTGTGAGTGCATGTTCTTACGTATCCGCCCACTGACTCCACTGTTGCTTCCTCCTTTTTCAGTGTTGATAAATCGGATTTCCATAAATGCATTAGGCAGCCTGACAGAAATAATAAAGCCCACCTCCGGGTGATTGTTTGTCATACTCCTCGCGAGCCGGAAAGCTTCTTTTATGTCCGACGTTCAATGATGTCTTAAAAATCTTGGCCGGGGTTCAGTAATCATAGTAGTCCTCCGCCAAAAAGCTGTCAGTGATTCCTCCGCGGCCCCATTGTGGCTCGCCATCATTTGTTAATTCGACCTGTACCACTTTAAAAAGCACTTTGCGTGTTTTGAGAGGGTTGGGAGTGTGCAGTTTGGTTTTGAACGTAAGTCCAAATGATTACTGGGTGGTGTTATAAAGTCAAGTCAAACATGATTGCATAACGTCCACGCTTAGTTTTATCTTACAGTTTCTGTTAGGGATGTCCGATAATATCGGGCTGACGATATTATCGGCCGATAAATGCTTTAAAATGCCATCCATCTTCTTCCGCTTATCCGAGGTCGGGTCGCGGGGGCAGCAGCCTAAGCAGGGAAGCCCAGACTTCCCTCTCCCCAGCCACTTCGTCCAGCTCTTCCTGTGGGCGTTCCCAGGCCAGCCGGGAGACATAGTCTTCCCAACGTGTCCTGGGTCTTCCCCGCGGCCTCCTACCGGTCGGACGTGCCCTAAACACCTCCCGAGGGAGGCGTTCGGGTGGCATCCTGACCAGATGCCCGAACCACCTCATCTGGCTCCTCTCCATGTGGAGGAGCAGCGGCTTTACTTTGAGCTCCCCCCGGATGGCAGAGCTTCTCACCCTATCTCTAAGGGAGAGCCCCGCCACCCGGCGGAGGAAACTCATTTCGGCCGCTTGTACCCGTGATCTTGTCCTTTCGGTCATAACCCAAAGCTCATGACCATAGGTGAGGATGGGAACGTAGATCGACCGGTAAATTGAGAGCTTTGCCTTCCGGCTCAGCTCCTTCTTCACCACAACGGATCGATACAGCGTCCGCATTACTGAAGACGCCGCACCGATCTCACCATCCACTCTTCCCTCACTCGTGAACAAGACTCCAAGGTACTTGAACTCCTCCACTTGGGGCAAGATCTCCTCCCTAACCCGGAGATGGCACTCCATCCTTTTCCGGGCGAGAACCATGGACTCGGACTTGGAGGTGCTGATTCTCATCCCAGTCGCTTCGCACTCGGCTGCGAACCGATCCAGTGAAAGCTGAAGATCCAGGCCAGATGAAGCCATCAGGACCACATCATCTGCAAAAAGCAGAGACCTAATCCTGCAGCCACCAAACCAGATCCCCTCAACGCCCTGACTGCGCCTAGAAATTCTGTCCATAAAAGTTCAGAACAGAATGGGTGACAAAGGGCAGCCTTGGCGGAGTCCAACCCTCACTGGAAACGTGTCCGACTTACTGCCGGCAATGCGGACCAAGCTCTGACACTGATCATACAGGGAGCGGACTGCCACAATCGGACAGTCCGTTACCCCATACTCTCTGAGCACTCCCCACAGGACTTCCCGAGGGATACGGTCGAATGCCTTCTCCAAGTCCACAAAGCACATGTAGACAGGTTGGGCAAACTCCCATGCACTCTCAAGGACCCTGCCGAGAGTATAGAGCTGGTCCACAGTTCCACGACCAGGACGAAAACCACACTGTTCCTCCTGAATCCGAGGTTGGACTATCCGGCGTAGCCTCCGCTCCAGTACACCTGAATAGACCTTACCGGGAAGGCTGAGGAGTGTGATTCCACGATAGTTAGAACACACCCTCCGGTTCCCCTTCTTAAAGAGAGGAACCACCACCCCGGTCAGCCAATCCAGAGGTACCGCCCCCGCTTTAAAATGTAATATTGGAAATTGTCGGTATCGGTTTCATAATTATCGGTATCGGTTTCAAAAAGTAACATTTATGACTTTTTAAAACGCCGCTGTGTACACGGACGTAGGGAGAAGTACAATAAACCTTAAAGGCACTGCCTTTGCGTGCCGGCCCAGTCACATAATATCTACTGTCTGTTCTCATCACAAATTAATGCAAGGCATACTTGGTCAACAGCCATACAGGTCACACTGAGGGTGGCCGTATAAACAACTTTAACACTGTTACAAATATGCGCCACACTGTGAACCCACACCAAACAAGAATGACAAACACATTTCGGGGGAACATCCGCACCGTAATGTCAAGACTTGGTCCTGGGTGTTTGCTTTTCCGGAATGCAACGGAAAGTTGGCTCGGGCGAGACAGGAATGTAAATACATGATTGATTTAATACATCAAAATAAAGTACAAACGAAAAGCGCGCACAGTGGCGGCGAACAAACTATGAAACCAAAAGACTATAGCATTAATAAACAAAACTTACTTGGCATGGACTAAAAGGAGCAGCATGAACGATGGACATGAAATCAAGTGTCAGAAATGTGCAGAGCATAATTGTGGGATGTCACCAGACAGACACACTGAAAACAATGAACTTAAATACTACAGACATGATTAACGAAAACAGGTGCGTGACTCAAAACGTGAAACAGGTGCGTGACGTGACAGGTGAAAACTAATGGGTTGCTATGGTGACAAACAAGAGTGCAAAATGAGTCCAAACGTGGAACAGGTGAAACTAATGGGTAATCATGGAAACAAGACAAGGGAGTGAAACGCCAGAAACTAAAGTGTCCAATAACTAAACAAAACATGACTAAAACAAAACATGATTACACAGACATGACACGTAACACAACATAAACACAACAGAACAAATACCCAGAACCACCTGCAGCACTAACTCTTCCGGGACGCTACAATATACACCGCCCGCTACCCCCCGTTACCATGAATTGATTAACATGGATCCCGACTTAAACAAGTTGAAAAACCTATTCGGGTGTTACCATTTAGTGGTCAATTGTACGGAATATGTACTGTACTGTGCAATCTACTAATAAAAGTCTCAATCAATCAAAAAACCCCTACCACAGTTAGCGACTTTTGTCCTTAGTTTTTTGCCCACGTGCAAGTATTGGTTTCATCTGTCAAGACTTGGACTATGGCGTGGTTTGTTCTCCCGTGGTGCAAATGAACATTTGGACCAGACATGGCGTGAAGGTGAAGACATATTTAATTTTACTATAACAAAAAGAACAAACTAAAGGGGCGCACAAGGCGGAAGTACAAACTTGACAGATGAAACCAATACTTGCACGTGGGCAAAAAAATAAGGACATGAACAAAAGTCGCTAACTGTGGTATGAATCGAAAAAACTTACTTGGACAGGGCATGAAGTACGCAGAGGTAAACAGAGTGACGGGTATGATGTCGCCAGACAGACAGCCTGGCAACTGGAAGCTTAAATAATAGTGACATGATTAAAGACAGGTGCGTGAGTCGTGAGGGCAGGTGAAAACTAATGGGTTGCTATGGTGACAAACAAGAGTGCACAATGAGTCCAAACGTGGAACAGGTGAAACTAATGGGTAACTATGGAAACAAGACAAGGGAGTGAAAAGCCAGAAACTAAAGAGTCCAATAACTAAACAAAACATGACTAAAACAAAACATGATTACACAGACATGACAGAAACAATAGAAAATAGGTACTCATATAGTAGTACAGTTGGCACAGTACAGTAAACTGACAGTTAATATTTAAACATTTAACATGTGACATTTGAAACTATTTTGTACAGAAATAGTTCATGCACATTCAGATAAATTCTTCAAAATTACAATTAAAAATGTTTTGGCTGGGGGCCGGGCTGTATATATGTGCACTAATTGACTGAGAGAGCACGCACTTGGCGCGATGATGTCATGTTATCCATGGAAAAATGCATTTTTAGACCATATGATTTGCCTGAGCGGCTTTAAGGCAGTCTGTCGTAACGTTTTTAGCATTCAATAAGACATTTTTGTGAGGTTTTGTATTAATGTTCCTAAAAATACATATACCGGCCCACAGACACATTTTTTTCTCTAAATTTGGCCCCCCTGAGTCAAAATAATTGCTCAGGCCTGATCTATGCTGATGAGATACAGTTGATATAATAAATATGGCAGTGCCATGTTGGCATTTTTTTCCATAACTTGAGTTGATTTATTTTGGAAAACCTTGTTATATTGTTTAATGCAGGGGTGCTCACACTTTTTCTGCAGGCGAGCTACTTTTCAATTGATCAAGTCGTGGGGATCTACCTCATTCATATATATAATTTATATTTACTTATTTATGAAATATATGTTTTTGTTAACAAGTTAAAGGTGTTTAATGATAATGCAAGCATGTTTAACACATATAGTTAATATTGTTAACAAGTTAAAGGTGTTTAATGATAATACAAGTATGTTTAATATACAGTATATAGTTAATATTGTTAACAAGTTAAAGGTGTTTAAAGATAATGCAAGCATGTTTAACACATATAGTTAATATTGTTAACAAGTTAAACGTGGTTAAAAATAATACAAGCATGTTTAACACATATAGATTCCTTTCTTTCATGAAGACAAGAATATAAGTTGGTGTATTACCTGATTGTGATGAGCATTTTCGAATGGAGGAGAAAAAAAGTCCTCCTTTCTGTCCAATACCACATGAAAGTGGTTGGTTTTTGGCATCTTATTTGTCCAGCTTCCGTGCTCCTTTGTATACACTTTACAAGAAATACATTGTCGGCAAACTCCGTAGCTTGCTAGCTTGTGCACGCCAGCTTTCTGAGACTCTTATTTTGGTAGCGCAGGCAGGATGAAGCAGAGCTTTTATTGTGCAACTGTGCAGTCGGTCTTTGGAGTTTTGACGACAGGTACGGCGCCAGAGTCTGTTGAAATAAAGTGTTTCTCGCCTTCCAGTCGGTAATTTTAATGAGCTGGCAGCAGCCAGCGTCATCTCAGAAGACCCTCGGGTGCCGTGAATGTCAATCAAGTGACGAAAGTGACGTCATAGTGAAGATTTATGATCGCTCATTTTTAGGACTATTTTTTCAATGCCTGGCTGGTGATCGACTGACACACCCTCCGAGATCGACCGGTAGATCGCGATCCACGTAATGAGCACCCCTGGTTTAATGCATCCAGCGGGGCATCACAACAAAATTAGGCATAATAATGTGTTCATTCCACGACTGTATATATCGGTATCGCTTGATATCGGAATCGGTAATTAAGAGTTGGACAATATCGGCAAAAAAAGCCATTATCGGACATCTCTAATTATTACTATAAAATATTGTTTACATGAAAAAACATAACCGACATGTATAAAACAAAATGCAGTACATAGATCTGCTTTGCGTATTATATTAATTAACTTACTGGGTGGTATTATAAAGTCAAGTCAAACATGATCGCGTAATTTGCACGCTTAGTTCAATCATACAGTTTCTGTATTGGGTTGAGGACTAGTCGTTTACAGAATAAGTCAATGAAAATCAGAAAATATCCCTCTAGGCCAGGGGTCGGCAACCTTTACCAGTCAAAGAGACATTTTGACCAGTTTCGCAAATTATAGAAAACAATGGGAGCCGCAAAATTTTTTTGAACTTTTAAATGAAATAATACTGCATAAAATTTTTTATTTTTGCTTTGTGCTATGTATAAACCAGGGGTCTCAGACACGCTGCCCACACCTTTATATGGAATTTGAAAGCTGGTGCGGCACGCGGGTTTTAAATGAATGGCGCTTGTCAGCGTCATGCGTGTCATGATAGTACAACATATAGCACCCACTACAACCAGCGTGCCTGATCAGCCACACGTTGTATGGTGTTTCCGCTTGCTAACGTAGATGACAGCAAGGCATACTTGGTCAACAACCACACAGGTTACACTGACGGTGGCGGTATAAAAAAAAACTATAACACTCTTACTAATAATGCGCCACACTGTGAACCCACACCAAACAAGAATGACAAACACATTTCGGGAGAACATCTGCACAGTGACACAACATGAACACAACAGGACAAATACCCAGAATCCCATGCAGCCCTAGCTCTTCCGAGATACATTATACACCCCCGCTACCAAACCCCGCCCACCTCAACCGACGCACAGAGGGGTGGGGGTGTTGATGTGTGAGGGAGCAGGGTTGGGGTGGGGGCGGGGTTTGGTGGTAGCAGGGTTGTATAATGTAGCCCGGAAGAGTCAGGGCTGCATGGGATTCTGGGTGTTTGTTCTGTTGTGTTTATGTTGTGTTAAGGTGCAGATGTTCTCCCGAAATGTGTTTGTCATTCTTGTTTGGTTTTGGTTCAAAGTGTGGCGCATTATTAGTAAGAGTGTTAAAGTTGTTTTATATGGTCACCGTCAGTGTAACCTGTGTGGCTGTTGACCAAGTATACCTTGCTGTCACGTACGTGTGCAAGCAGAATATGTATATTGTATAACAAGTGATGGGCTGGCACGCTGTTAATACAGATTATAGAGAGCGCCAAATGTTGTACCATCATGCCACGCCCTGACTATAGTTGTAAGGGTGAAAATCGGTGAATATTAATCCCGGGAGTTTTCTGCGAGAGGCACTGAGATCCGGAAGTCTCACGGGAAAATTGGGGGGTTCAGCAAGTAAGCTGCTGAGCCGCATCAGAGTGATCTATGGTCTATGCTGATGAGATAGTTTACGTCTTTTTTATAAGCACTGAATATGAAAAAAAGATTACCAAAATACGTAAATAAAAAAAATTATGTATCAAACAAAATGCAATACATAGATCTGCTTTCCAAATGATATTAATTAACTTGATTGGAGCGACAGACAAATATCAGTAGATAGATAGAGATGAGAAGGACATCTATGTGCTAATTGGACATGCTTGGTGGATTCTATTACTATGTAAAGATAAGGTTAGGTTGAGGGGTCAAAAGTCAGTGATAGATTTTCTATATACCCCACCCCCCACATACACACACACACACACACACACACACACACACACACAGACAGTGACATGAGGTCATTGGTGGTGGACGTGCTGGTCCCGTGGGGGCATGGAGGGGACAGCCTATTGATCAGCAGCACTATTATCGGAGCTGAGGCTGTTTGTCATGATGTCTGCTCTCAGCCAGGAGCCGCCGTCTCTAATGGGCCGTGGCGGGCGCTCTCTTGCACCATGTCCTTGTCACTCCTACACCTTAAGCACCCCCCCCCCCTGCTCCCCTGTCCTTGTCCCATGGGTGCCCCACCCCCCCCGTCTCCCTCTCTGTACTGTCATCACTGAAATATGTTCCTCATTGGCATCACCCTTTTTAGGAGCCCCGTCACCTTGGCAACTATACCATTTGGAACAATGAGAGCACATGATCAAACGCTGACCTTTGACCTTCATTCATATGACACAGGAAGAATAAACCAGTGTTTATTTTTTTTCCCAGGGTGCAGTTTGCCCACCACTACCAGCATGTGTACCGTATTTTCCGGACCATAGGGCGCATTAAAGGAGTCATATTATTATTTTTTTTTTCTACAAACCCCGTTTCCATATGAGTTGGGAAATTGTGTTAGATGTAAATATAAACGGAATACAATGATTTGCGAATCCTTTTCAACCCATATTCAGTTGAATATGCTACAAAGACAACATATTTGACGTTCAAACTGATAATGCAAATAATCATTAACTTTAGAATTTGATGCCAGCTACACGTGACAAAGAAGTTGGGAAAGGTGGCAATAAATACTGATAAAGTTGAGGAATGCTCATCAAACACTTATTTGGAACATCCCACAGGTGAGCAGGCTAATTGGGAACAGGTGGGTGCCATGATTGGGTACAAAAGTAGATTCCGTGAAATGCTCAGTCATTCACAAACAAGGATGGGGCGAGGGTCACCACTTTGTCAACAAATGCGTGAACAAATTGTTGAACAGTTTAAGAAAAACCTTTCTCAACCAGCTATTGCAAGGAATTTAGGGATTTCACCATCTACGCTCCGTAATATCATCAAAGGGTTCACGTAAGCAGCTAAGCCCGTGACCTTCGATCCCTCAGGCTGTACTGCATCAACAAGCGACATCGGTGTGTAAAGGATATCACCACATGGGCTCAGGAACACTTCAGAAACCCACTGTCAGTAACTACAGTTGGTCGCTACATCTGTAAGTGCAAGTTAAAACTCTCCTACGCAAGGCGAAAACCGTTTATCAACAACACCCAGAAACGCCGTCGGCTTCGCCGGGCCCGAGCTCATCTAAGATGGACTGATACAAAGTGGAAAAGTGTTCTGTGGTCTGACGAGTCCACATTTCAAATTGTTTTTGGAAACTGTGGACGTTGTGTCCTCCGGACCAAAGTGGAAAAAGAACCATCCGGATTGTTATAGGCGCAAAGTGTAAAAGCCAGCATGTGTGATGGTATGGGGGTGTATTAGTGCCCAAGACATGGGTAACTTACACATCTGTGAAGGCGCCATTAATGCTCAAAGGTACATACAGGTTTTGGAGCAACATATGTTGCCATCTAAGCAACGTTATCATGGACGCCCCTGCTTATTTCAGCAAGACAATGCCAAGCCACGTGTTGCAACAGCATGGCTTCATAGTAAAAGAGTGCGGGTACTTTCCTGGCCCGCCTGCAGTCCAGACCTGTCTCCCATTGAAAATGTGTGGCGCATTATGAAGCCTAAAATAGCACAACGGAGACCCCCGGACTGTTGAACAACTTAAGCTGTACATCAAGCAAGAATGGGAAAGAATTCCACCTGAGAAGCTTCAAAAATGTGTCTCCTCAGTTCCCAAACGTTTACTGAGTGTTGTTAAAAGGAAAGGCCATGTAACACAGTGGTGAACATGCCCTTTCCCAACTACTTTGTCACGTGTCGCAGCCATGAAATTCTAAGTTATTTATTTGCAAAAAAAAATAAAGTTTATGAGTTTGAACATCAAATATGTTGTCTTTGTAGTGCATTCAACTGAATATGGGTTGAAAAGGATTTGCAAATCATTGTATTCCGTTTATATTTACATCTAACACAATTTCTCAACTCATATGGAAACGGGGTTTGTACATATATATACTTTTTTCTTTTTTTTTTTATTGTGACAAAGATTATTTATGTATTTAAAATGTGTTTGCTGACTATGGCGTGTCATTTATTTATTAGGGCCCGCATGGCCCATTGCATAAGGACTCCCACAGGGAGTCCTTATGCAATGGGACATAAGGACCTATTGAATTTGTAAGGTTTTATTATTATTCTTTATTATTATTCTTCCGCCGCCTCTTTGAGCACTAATTTGACCCACTTAACATGCTTCAAAACTCACCATATTTGACCCACACATCAGGACCTGCGAAAATTGTCTTTTAATAAAAAAAACGAACCGCAAAAATCTAGCGCCCCCTAGGAAAAAAAAAAAAACTAGACTGCCTGTAACTCCCACTAGGAAGGTCGGAAAAACATGAAACAAAAGGTCTGACTTAGACCTAGTTCTCATAATTGTACATCCTCGGGCTAAAATCAACAGGAAGTTGGCAATTCCCCCTTCAAGACAAAAAAGTACTAAAAACAGTCACTTTTGCCTCTTTGAGCTGTAATTTGACCCCCTTAACATGCTTCAAAACTCACCGAACTGAACACACACATCAGGACTGGCAAAAATTGCGATCTAATAAAAAAACCTAACCCCAAATCTCAAAATTGTGCTCTAGTTATTTATGTATTCACTGTTCTGTTACAGAGAACAAAGAAATGGGATAAAATTGCTATGGTATGAAAAGGGGTAGGATTAAATAAACTCTGCTTCTTCCTACTCCTTTTCGGACGTGCTGTAAACTGGAAATGTGTGATGCATTACATTGTATCGTATGCATGTTCCAAATAAACTGAAACTGAACTGGGAAAAAAAAAAGACTGTAATATCTGATCTGTGTCATTTGAGGGCAAAACAATCAGATTTGGTGTGTAGTGTAAACAGGGCCTTTGAGTACTGATATCAATCGGTACCGTATCGATTCAAATGTGGAAAGGTACCCATCCCTACTTGTATTGGACCTCAAGATGGTGCTAGTACTAAATAATTGTGACCATGTTTGCTGACACAGCATTGTATTTATGCCCCCCCCCCCCCCTCAGACACTCATGTGATGGCTAAAAGCGTGTCCAATCACCCACGTCCAGGAAGTGGCGGTCGATAACGGGCGTGAGCCGGGCCTATTAAAAAGAAGCAGTGCATGTCAGAGCCATAAACAATGGCGTGCGCCGCGGCGGTTGTCGGGAGGTCGCACAGCAGTGCTCGCCGGTCTACGGTGACCGGCGGGCGAAACAAAGTGATGAGGATTTAATGATATCCAGCTTTGAGGCTATTGATAGTGGAGTCAATGGGCTGCACTGTGGGCGTCTCTGCGATACACAGCAGATTAGCAGCTCTGTGCCACATGAAAACGCCAGGAATCAATAGGACACAGCGGAGAATCAATACCAGACTGACTACTGCCTGGCTTTTATGTGCCGGGTGCTGTCGCCGTCTTATTAGGTGCATAGGCGCCCATCTATATTTCTGCCAGTGGGTGTTTGGTGTGTGTGTGTATTAGTGTTGTCCCAATACCAATATTTTGATACCAGTACCAAAAGTATTTCGGTACTTTTCGATACTTTTCTAAATACAGGGGGCCGCAAAAAAATTCATTATTGGCTTTATTTATTATTTATTCTAATTTATTCAAATTTAAACTCCTTTTATTTGTTTTTAAATGTCTAAACAACCTCGCGCCAACCTATCTCTCCGACCTCCTTCAGCCTTACTGCCCCACCCGATCCTTAAGATCAGCCGATCAGCTGCTGTTGACGGTCCCTGACACAAGGCTGAAGCTTAGAGGTGACAGAGCTTTCGCCGCTGCTGCTCCCAAGCTCTGGAACGACCTACCTCTGAGTGTTAGACAAGCCTCCTCTCTTCCTGTTTTTAAATCTCTCTTAAAAACATACTTTTATTCCATGGCGTTTAACACTGAGTGATATCCATCCTGCAATGGCGCCCCATAATACACCTGCTGTGAACCTGTTTTTATGTTTTTATTTATTCTATTTTTATTTATTTATTTTTTGATCGTGTTCTGTTTGTGTTGTGTTGTTTGCTCGGTACTCGTTTTATCTTTTAACCTGTCCATTGTACAGCACTTTGGCTACCCCTGTGGTAAATTTTAACAGAGGTGGGTAGAGTAGCCAGAAATTGTACTCAAGTAAGAGTACTGTTACTTTAGAGATTTATTACTCAAGTAAAAGTAAGGAGTAGTCACCCAAATATTTACTTGAGTAAAAGTAAAAAGTATGTTGTGAAAAAACTACTCAAGTACTGAGTAACTGATGAGTAACATACACACACATATCATATATATATACATATATATATATATATATATATATATATATATATATATATATATATATATATATACACACATATATATATATACACACACACATATATATATATATATATATATATATATATATATATATATATATACATTGATATATACAGTATATAATTTATATTTATTTATTTTGCCGTTTTTGTTTACATGTTAAAGGTGTTTTAATGAATATACATGCATGTTTAACACATATAGATTCCTTTCTTTCATGAAGACAAGAATATAAGTTGGTGTATTACCTGATTCTGATGACTTGCATTGATTGGAATCAGACAGCAGTGATGATAACGGCCACGTTTTGAAATGGAGGAGAAAAAAAGTTCCTCCTTTCTGTCTAATACCACATGAAAGAGTTTGGTTTTTGGCATCTAATTTGTCCAGCTTCCATATTCGTTTTTATACACTTTACAAGAAATACATTGGCGGCAAACTCCGTAGCTTGCTAGCTTGTTTGCGCTGGCTTTCGGAGACTCTTATTTTGAAAGCGCATGCGCGATGGAGCGGCACTTTTATTGTGAAGACAGGAACTGTGTAGTCAGTCTTTAGGCTTCTGACGAGATGTACGGTTGAAAAAAAAAGGGTATTTTTTCCTTCACAATTTTGATTGATTGATTGGAACTTGTATTAGTAGATTGCACAGTACAGTATATATTCCGTACAATTGACCACTAAATGGTAACACCCCAATAAGTTTTTCAACTTGTTTAAGTCGGGTCATGTGACCGCCTGGCTCTGTTTGATTGGTTCAACGTCACCAGTGACTGCATCTGATTGGTGGAACGGAGTGAACGTCACCAGTGACTGTATTTGTTGAAACGCAGGCACTATGAAGGTCTGTCTGACAGACCAAAACAAACAAAGCGTGCATTAACAGATCGATAAAAATTAGTAGCGAGTAGCGAGCTGAATGTAGATAAAAGTAGCGGAGTAAAAGTAGCGTTTCTTCTCTATAAATATACTCAAGTAAAAGTAAAAGTATGTTGCATTAAAACTACTCTTAGAAGTACAATTTATCCCAAAAGTTACTCAAGTAGATGTAACGGAGTAAATGTAGCGCGTTACTACCCACCTCTGAATTTTAAATGTGCTTTATAAATAAAGTTGATTTGATTTGATTGGATTTATTTTAACAACATTTTTTAGAGTACATTAAACATGTTTCTTATTGCAATTTAGTCCGTAGATAAAATAGTAAACATTAGGGATGTCCGATAATATCGGGCTGCCGATATTATCGGCCGATAAATGCTTTAAAATGTAATATCGGAAATTATCGGTATCGGTTTCAAAAAGTAAAATGTATGACTTTTTAAAACGCCGCTGTGTAATAATAATAATAACTGGGATTTATATAGCGCTTTTCTAAGTACCCAAAGTCGCTTTACATGTTGAACCCATCATTCATTCACACCTGGTGGTGGTAAGCTACTTTCATAGCCACAGCTGCCCTGGGGTAGACTGACGGAAGCGTGGCTGCAATTTGCGCCAACGGCCCCTCCCACCACCACCTATCATTCATCATTCAATTCACCGGTGTGAGTGGCACCGGGGGAAAAGGGTGAAGTGTCCTGCCCAAGGACACAACGGAAGCGATTTTTGGATGGTAAGAGGCGGGGAGCGAACCTGCAACCCTCAGGTTTCTGGCACGGTTGCTCTACCCACTACGCCATGCCGCCCCACGTCCCTACGTCCGTGTGTACACGGACGTAGGGAGAAGTACAGAGCGCCAATAAACCTTAAAGGCACTGCCTTTGCGTGCCGGCCCAGTCACATAATATCTACGGCTTTTCACACACACAAGTGAATGCAACGCATATTTGGTCAACAGCCATACAGGTCACACTGAGGGTGGCCGTATAAACAACTTTAACACTGTTACAAATATGCGCCACACTGTTAACCCACACCAAACAAGAATGACAAACACATTTCGGGAGAACATATGCACCGTAGCACAACATAAACACAACAGAACAAATACCCAGAACCCATTGCAGCACTAACTCTGGCGGGACGCTACAATACACCCCCCCCCTGCTAACCCCTAGCCCAGGGGTCGGCAACCCAAAATGTTGAAAGAGCCATATTGGACCAAAAATACAAAAAAAAAAAATCTGTCTGGAGCCGCAAAAATTTAAAAGCCATATTACATACAGATAGTGTGTCATGAGATATAAATTGAATTAAGAGGACTTAAAGGAAACTAAATGAGCTCAAATATAGCTACAAATGAGGCATTATGATGCAATATGTACATATAGCTAGCCTAAATAGCATGTTAGCATCGATTAGCTCGCAGTCATGCAGTGACCAAATATGTCTGATTAGCACTCCACACAAGTCAATAACATCAACAAAACTCACCTTTCATGCACAACCTTAAAAGTTTGGTGGACAAAATGAGACAGAAAAAGAAGTGGCATAAAACACGTCCTAGAAAGTCGGAGAAAGTTATACATGTAAACAAACTACGGTGAGTTCAAGGACCGCCAAAATTAGTAGGACAAAACGGCGCTCGCCAAATACTCGAATCAGTGAAGCATGTTTAATATAAACAGTGTGCTTTATAACAATTAGGGAGGTTTGTGTCATGTTTGTCCTCCTACAGAAACCATATTAAAACAAAAAAATATTTTTTTTTTCCTCCTCATCTTTTTCCATTTTTCATACATTTCTGAAAAAGCTCCAGAGAGCCACTAGGGCGGCGCTAAAAAGCCGGGCCGCGGGTTGCCGACCCCTGCCCTAGCCCCACCCACCCCCAACCCCGCCCAACTCAACCTCCTCATAGTCTCTCTCAGGGAGAGCATGTCCCAAATTCCAAGCTGCTGTTTGGATAGATAGATAGATAGATAGATAGATAGATAGATAGATAGATAGATAGATAGATAGATAGATAGATAGATAGATAGATAGATAGATAGTACCGTATTTTCCGCACTATTAGCCGCACCTAAAAACCACAAATTTACTCAAAAGCTGACAGTGCGGCTTATAACCCGGTGCGCTTTATATATGGATTAATATTAAGATTCATTTTCATAAAATTTCGGTCTCGCAACTACGGTAAACAGCCGCCATCTTTTTTCCCCGTATAAGAGGAAGTGCTTCTTCTTCTACGCAAGCAACCGCCAAGGTAAGCACCCGCCCCCATAGAACAGGAAGCGCTTCTTCTTCTACTGTAAGCAACCACCCGCCCGCGTAGAAGAAGAAGAAGCGCGCAGATATTACGTTTCATTTCCTTTGTGTGTTTACATCTGTAAAGACCACAAAATGGCTCCTACTAAGCGACAGGGATCCGGTTCATGAAAAGACGCAATCTCTCCATCCGCACACGGATTACTATTTCACAGCAACTGCCTAAAGACTTTCAAGAAAAGCTGGCTACTTTCCGTGCATATTGTAAAAACAAGATAGCTGAAAAAAAGATCCGGCCAGAGAACATTATCAACACTGACTTTTGATATTCCTGTGAACCGCACTGTGGATACAACGGGAGCACGTACGGTGAATATTCGCACCACAGGGAATGAGAAGTCATCCTTCACTGTGGTTCTAGCTTGCCATGCTAATGGCCAGAAACTTCCACCCATGGTGATATTCAAAAGGAAGACCTTGCCAAAAGAGACCTTTTCAGCCGGCGTCATCATAAAAGCTAACTCGAAGGGATGGACGGATGAAGAAAAGATGAGCGAGTGGTTAAGGTAAGTTTACGCGAAGAGGCCGGGTGGCTTTTTTCACGCAGCTCCGTCCATGTTGATATACGACTCCATGCGCGCCCACATCACGCTGGTTTTTAATATATTATTAAAGTTTGACTGACCTATCTGACTGTTTTTTTGACATTCCTTTAGCGCAGTTAGATGCGGCTTATAACACGGGGCGGCTTATAGGTGGACAAAGTTTTGAAATATGCCGTTCATTGAAGGCGCGGCTTATAACCCAGGGCGCCTTATGGTGCGGAAAATACGGTACTTTATTGATTCCTTCAGGAGAGTTCCCTCAGGAAAATTAAAATTCCAGCAGCAGTGTACAGAATTGAGATGGAATTTAAAAAGTAAAAAGTAAATAAGGGGGGTATAAATGGAAACAAAATAGAAAAAAATTACAATGAGAATAAAAATAAAAAGCAACATTGAGAATAAAAATATAACAGTAAAATAAGAATATAACAAGAGAAACTAGGCAGTAGTGACCATGCTATGAAAAAGTATTGCACTGTTATTGTTTTGAGGCATGTTAAAAAAAGTAATGCACTTTGTGACTTCAATAATAAATATGGCAGTGCCATGTTGGCATTTTTTTTCAATATACAACAGTTTTGTAATATGTAATTAATTAATTCAGTCATTATTAATATACTGAGATGAAGAATATCTTATTTTCAATAAGGTTGAAAGTATTTCTCATAATTCTTCTTCCTTGTACTTTGTAAGCACTATTCATTTGAACAACCTCTTAAAGTGGATCATATCAGTACAATGTTTCACTTCATTACTTAATCCATTCCATCATTTAATTCCACATACTAATGCTAAAGACTCAATAACAGACACCCTAGTCTTCACATTCACATACTTGCCAACCTTGAGACCTCCGATTTCGGGAGGTGGGGGTGGGTGTGGGGGGCGTGGTTAAGATATATATATAAGAAATACTTGCCTTTCAGTGAATTCTAGCTATATATATATACATATATATATATATATAAAAGAAATACTTGAATTTCAGTGTTCATTTATTTACACATATACACACACATAACACTCATCTACTCATTGTTGAGTTAAGGGTTGAATTGTCCATCCTTGTTCTATTCTCTGTCACTATTTCAGAACACACACATTATACAAATATACATTATAAAATCAATAAGAAAACGGGAGCTCTAATTTGGGAGTCTGAATTAGGATCAGAAGTTCCGATATAAACATTGCGCACTCACGTCGCCTTTTTGTGTTGATTACTGCAGCTGTGCACTGGATTCATTCACAAATACAAACTACAACTCACAAACACTTTAGAGTTAGGCTCCACCATCAGAATGTGTACTTAAACTTATAAAGATCACATGGATATTATTCAGTGAGTTGATTCACCAAAACTAACCTGTTATACAGGAGGAAAAAGCACACAGGACGTTTCAATTGTTCACAGACTGGTCGCGCTCATCATAATGACAAGACACTTGTGGTCTGCAGGTGATAGCATTCAATTGGGAAGAAACGCCCTACTGCCCCCTACTGACCAATGTGAATACTGATAAATGTGTAATGACAGCTCCAAAAACGAATTCAAACCACAAAATAAAATAAATAAATCAACACAAAAATGTGACACATTATGGTTGGGTCACATATGCATGTACAGTAGATGGCAGTATTGTCCTGTTTAAAAGTGTCACAACATTGCTGTTTACGGCAGACGAACTGCTTTACGGTAGACGAAAACTTGACTGCTGTTGTTGTGTGTTGTTACCGTGCTGGGAGGACGTTAATGAAACTGCCTAACAATAAACCCACATAAGAAACCAAGAACTCGCCCTCGATCATTAGCTGTTTATATTGTGGGAAAGCGGACGTGTGAACAGGCTGTCAACACGTCACTCAGGTCCGCATGGAGCTGGAGGGGGCGTGGCCTCCAGCTCCGCCTGATTTCCGGAGAAAATTTGTCCCGGGAGGTTTTCGGGAGAGGCGCTGAATTTCGGGAGTCTCCCGGAAAATCCGGGAGGGTTGGCAAGTATGCATTCAGCTAATTTCCACCCTAATTCTATGCTGTGTCTGTCCCTCATTTTCCCTCCAGGACAAGTACGTGCAGTCATTCCTGGAGGAGGCCACACTGATGGACCCCAGAAGGATGTTCCAATAGCAGCAGAAGTGCACTTTTTGGAGAGCTGTATTATTTTCAGTTTTGTGCCCAAGGGGACTGATTTTATTTAACACTATATTATTATTTATACACCTATAGTCCTATAGGTCCTTGAGGGTGCATGGGAGTTTGCCCAACCAGTCTACATGTGCTTTGTGGATTTGGAGAACGCATTCGACCGTGTCCCTCGGGAAGTCCTGTGGGGAGTGCTCAGAGAGTATGGGGTATCGGACTGTCTGATTTTGGCGGTCCGCTCCCTGTATGATCAGTGCCAGAGCTTGGTCCGCATTGCTGGCAGTAAGTCGGACACGTTTCCAGTGAGGGTTGGACTCCGCCAAGGCTGCCCTTTGTCACCCATTCTGTTCATAACTTTTATGGACAGAATTTCTAGGCGCAGTCAAGGCGTTGAAGGGATCTGGTTTGGTGGCTGCAGGATTAGGTCTCTGCTTTTTGCAGATGATGTGGTCCTGATGGCTTCATCTGGCCAGGATCTTCAGCTCTCGCTGGATCGGTTCGCAGCCGACTGTGAAGCGACTGGGATGAGAATCAGCACCTCCAAGTCCGAGTCCATGGTTCTCGCCCGGAAAAGGGTGGAGTGCCATCTCCGGGTTGGGGAGGAGACCCTGCCCCAAGTGGAGGAGTTCAAGTACCTTGGAGTCTTGTTCACGAGTGAGGGAAGAGTGGATCGTGAGATCGACAGGCGGATCGGTGCGGCATCTTCAGTAATGCGGACGCTGTATCGATCCGTTGTGGTGAAGGAGGAGCTGAGCCGGAAGGCAAAGCTCTCAATTTACCGGTCGATCTACGTTCCCATCCTCACCTATGGTCATGAGCTTTGGGTTATGACCGAAAGGACAAGATCACGGGTACAAGCGGCCGAAATGAGTTTCCTCCGTCGGGTGGCGGGTCTCTCCCTTAGAGATAGGGTGAGAAGCTCTGCCATCCGGGGGGAGCTCAAAGTAAAGCCGCTGCTCCTCCACATCGAGAGGAACCAGATGAGGTGGTTCGGGCATCTGGTCAGGATGCCACCCGATCGCCTCCCTCGGGAGGTGTTTAGGGCACGTCCGACCGGTAGGAGGCCACGAGGAAGACCCAGGACACGTTGGGAAGACTATGTCTCCCGGCTGGCCTGGGAACGCCTCGGGATCCCCCGGGAAGAGCTGGACGAAGTGGCTGGGGAGAGGGAAGTCTGGGCTTCCCTGCTTAGGCTGCTGCCCCCGCGACCCGACCTCGGATAAGCGGAAGAAGATGGATGGATGGATGGCACCTATAGTGTATAAATTCGATAAGAGGATTCGATAATGGGCTCGAACTCGATAATTTCTTATCAAACATCATCCCTACCTATGATCAGGTGCACGCACAAAGGATGCATGGCAGCTGTGTCACATTGTAAGGCCTGATGAGGATAAGGAATATGAATGCTCTCATTACTTTTGCTGAGCTTGTCTCGCACGGAATGGAAACGACGCCTCTTATTGGGATGAAAAAAGCCAAATGTCTCACAGGTGAGAAGGAACTATTCCCGCTTTGTTGCCGTTTGCTTTGAAGCCGGCGGGGAGGAAGAAGAGCACTAATTGCAGCCCGCGCGGAGAAACCGCGGAATATTCCGACGCGCCCTAAATACCGTAATCAGTATTACCTGGCTTGTCGCGCTTCATTATAGTCCAGAGATCTTAGATTAATTAGCCTCCTTGTGCACGTGGAGTGAGAGAATTGGACAGTAATTACATTAACCTCCCAGATCGCACCTTGTCTTTTACAAGATGTGTCTGAGCAATGAAAAGATTGCCGCTGCATAGATGATTACTCTTATCCTTGACAGTCTCTGCCTTCTAAATTGATCCAATTAGCCATTCAGGGCTAATTGAATTACTTTGTCGCTCTATCTTTCTGTCCTTGCACGCTGGAATAATCATAACGCTGCAGCACATTATCACATGGGACAGGCAGAATGATCGTGATAGGGACAAAAGGCAAATTAAGTGGCCAGGCTAATATCTTCTTGTTGACACCACATTTAGCCAGCGTCAAAGTCTTCAATGACACAAAATGTTGAATTTTTTTTGTTCTTCTCAGGCAAATCATATAGTACAGGGGTGCTCACACTTTTTCTGCAGGCGAGCTACTTTTCAATTGATCAAGTCGTGGGGATCTACCTCATTCATATATATAATTTATATTTACTTATTTATGAAATATATGTTTTTGTTAACAAGTTAAAGGTGTTTAATGATAATGCAAGCATGTTTAACACATATAGCTAATATTGTTAAAAAATGAAAGGTGTTTAATGATAATACAAGTATGTTTAATAAATATAGTTAATATTGTTAACAAGTTAAAGGTGTTTAATGATAATACAAGAATGTTTAATACATATAGTTAATATTGTTAACAACTTAAAGGTGTTTAAAGATAATACAAGCATGTTTAACACATATAGTTAATATTGTTAACAAGTTAAAGGTGTTTAAAGATAGTACAAGCATGTTTAACACATATAGTTAATATTTTTACAAGTTAAAGGTGTTTAAAGATAATACAAGCATGTTTAACACATATAGATTCCTTTCTTTCATGAAGACAAGAATATAAGTTGGTGTATTACCTGATTGTGATGACTTGCATTGATTGGAATCAGACAGTGGTGATGATAACGTCCGCATTTTCGAATGGAGGAGAAAAAAAGTCCTCCTTTCTGTCCAATACCACATGAAAGTGGTTGGTTTTTGGCATCTTATTTGTCCAGCTTCCGTACTCCTTTGTATACACTTTACAAGAAATACATTGTCGGCAAACTCCGTAGCTTGCTAGCTTGTGCACGCCAGCCTTCAGAGACTCTTATTTTGGTAGCGCAGGCAGGATGAAGCAGAGCTTTTATTGTGCAACTGTGCAGTCGGTCTTTGGAGTTTTGACGACAGGTACGGCGCCAGAGTCTGTTGAAATAAAGTGTTTCTCGCCTTCCAGTCGGTAATTTTAATGAGCTGGCAGCAGCCAGCGTCATCTCAGAAGACCCTCGGGTGCCGTGAATGTCAATCAAGTGACGAAAGTGACGTCATAGTGAAGATTTACGATCGCTCATTTTTAGGACTATTTTTTTAATGCCTGGCTGGTGATCGACTGACACACCCTCCGAGATCGACCGGTAGCTCGCGATCGACGTAATGAGCACCCCTGCTATAGTAGATGTAGATGTCCATATCCACTGTACACATTTACTTTACAAAAGAGAAGTGTGGGATACTTCTATTGTTGCCGTACTTATATTTGACTTTGCTTGGTGCAGCCGGGCCGGAGCAAGAGGGGGTAGAAAGAGAAACAAAAGGAAGACAGAGGGGGAAATTGTGGGGACAAGAGGGGGATAAGACAAAGACAAAAACTACAACAGCAAACACAACAACAATAGAGCAACATCAACAAATAGGACATGTACAAATATGATGGTCAAAGTGATAGCAAATAAGCAGTTAGCGAAAATAAATAATAACACAGAAATGACAATGAGCATTACAAATTCCAATAGAAATATCACTATTGATAATGAATAACAACAATAATGTATCTCTATTATCAACAATACAGTTATTCAAATGCAACAATACATATACGTAATGATAACTAGAGATACAAAAGAAAGCTGATAAATGGAGGGGAAGAAAGAGAAGCAGACTATATTAACCTTGTAGATTGTTACAGCAACAATAGGTTAAGCTTTGTCAGTGTGCCATGTGTTATACCCAGTTTACCCTAGGGCAACAATGTTAATATATGATTGATGAAAGTGTAAGCATGTATATGTACTTGTATATGTACAGTATGTGTATATTAGAGATGCGCGGATAGGCAATTATTTCATCCGCAACCGCATCACAAAAGTCGTCAACCATCCGCCATCCACCCGCACTAACATTTAATCAAAACCGCACCCGCCCGCCATCCGCCACCCGCACGTTGTTATATATCTAATATAGACGATGCAAGGCGTTAGTGAGGTTATAAAGCTTTTGCCTGTTAAAGAAAGGAGACTGATCCAATGCAGCAGAGACATTCAATGCGTGCCACGCTGTCACGGCCCAGACGCCCACCAGTGCGCAATCATCTGGGAGCCACGCTGAGCGCACCTCCAAGCGCGCTCGCGCCACTCAAACTGCTGCAGGCAGCTGCGTTCTATCTTGTTTTAACATCCTGTGGCACTCTTCTGGGATCACGGCGGACGAAACTGCTCATGCTCAGGGTGTTTGTGGACATTCGGGGTTTTGCACAAATGTGATGCACCATGTTAGATGTCCCGGTTTTGTGACTGTCGTAGACATAAACAGCGTCGCAGCTCTTGCAAATCACGTAGCCAGCATTACTATCATCCTGATTTACAACCTCATAAAAACGAGTCCACACTGAACTTTTCTGGCCTTTTTTTCCCCTGGTCTTTAGTATTCCCTTTTTTAGTTTGTCGCGTACCACGTTTGCTGCCGGCGTTGCCATCTCTTTTTTTTCTTCTTCTGTTGTGGCATATGCTGCAGGTGCCTGCTCGTTTTTCGTATGTGGGTAACAACATTTAACTATGTATATATATTTCCCAATTGGTTTAACTGCCACCCGCCTGAATCTATTTAAAATCAAATTTTTTTTTATTTCAACCGCCCGACCCGACCCGCGGATAAAATCTTTTTTTTTTTTAATTTCAACCGCCCGACCCGCGGATAATCCGCGGACTCCGCGGTTGTGTCCGCAAACCGCGCATCTCTAGTGTATATGTATGTTTGTACAGTGAATGTATATGTACATGTATGTGTATATGTATGTTTGTACAGTGAATGTATATGTACAGTATGTGTATATGTATGTTTGTACAGTGAATGTATATGTATAGTATGTGTATATGTATGTTTGTACAGTGAATGTATATGTATAGTATGTGTATATGTATGTTTGTACAGTGAATGTATATGTACAGTATGTGTATATGTATGTTTGTACAGTGAATTTATATGTACAGTATGTGTATATGTATGTTTGTACAGTGAACGTATATGTACAGTATGTGTATATGTGTTTGTACAGTGAATGTATATGTATGTGTATATTTGTACGGTGAATGTATATGTACATGTATGTGTATATGTATGTTTGTACAGTGAATGTATATGTACATGTATGTGTATATTTGTACGGTGAATGTATATGTACATGTGTATATGTATGTTTGTACAGTGAATGTATATGTACATGTATGTGTATATGTATGTTTGTACGGTGAATGTGCGTGTGAAATGTTGAATTTCCAAAGCATCTCCACATGATTAGCATGCATTGAACTTGTTATTAGTCCAAATTGTCCTGGTGCACGCAGAGTCATCTCGCCAGGAGGTGAGCACGTAGCAATCTCAGCCGCTTGAAGGGATAATAAAGTCTGGAGAGGTGCGAGGTGGAAGCCGGGCGCTCCACCAGACACATTTATAATTGGCACGCTGGGAGAGATGAGAATGAAATTTGGGATGGGCTCGTCTTCGTGCCGGTTAAGATAAAACCCGGTGTGCACAAATGGAGGTTGGACAGGAGGCCGGGAGCTCATTAAAATGATATTGGTGGTGAAATGTCAGAAAACCTTTGCGACAAGGACACAATTTGGGGGGTTTGAGGTAGTCAATTTGGGAGTTAGAGTTTTTATCGTCCAGAAACCAACGTGACGCTGTATTAAATGGAGACAGATGCGAAAGTTGAATCCCGGTTCCCCTGAGTCAGGGGTGTCAAACTCGGTTTCATCAGTTATGGCATATATAAGGATTCAAATTCAAAAGGAAGCAAATTAGAACCTAGTAACTACCGACCTGTTTCTATTCTCAGTTCCATTTCAAAAGTAATGATAAACATAGTTTATGACAGTGACGTGCGGTGAGGTTGATGGCTGGTGAGGCACTGACTTCATCACAGTCAGATTTACAAACATCCATCCATCCATCCATCTTCTTCCGCTTATCCGAGGTCGGGTCGCGGGGGCAGCAGCCTAAGCAGGGAAGCCCAGACTTCCCTCTCCCCAGCCACTTCATCCAGCTCTTCCTGTGGGACCCCGAGGCGTTCCCAGGCCAGCCGGGAGACATAGTCTTCCCAACGTGTCCTGGGTCTTCCCCGCGGCCTCCTACCGGTCGGACGTGCCCTAAACACCTCCCTAGGGAGGCGTTCGGGTGGCATCCTGACCTGATGCCCGAACCACCTCATCTGGCTCCTCTCCATGTGGAGGAGCAGCGGCTTTACTTTGAGCTCCTCCCGGATGGCAGAGCTTCTCACCCTATCTCTAAGAGAGAGCCCCGCCACCCGGCGGAGGAAACTCATTTTGGCCGCTTGTACCCGTGATCTTGTCCTTTCGGTCATAACCCAAAGCTCATGACCATAGGAGAGGATGGGATCCGCCTGTCGATCTCACGATCCACTCTTCCCTCACTCGTGAACAAGACTCCGAGGTACTTGAACTCCTCCACTTGGGGCAAGATCTCCTCCCCAACCCGGAGATGGCACTCCACCCTTTTCCGGGCGAGAACCATGGACTCGGACTTGGAGGTGCTGATTCTCATCCCAGTCGCTTCACACTCGGCTGCGAACCGATCCAGTGAGAGCTGAAGATCCTGGCCAGATGAAGCCATCAGGACCACATCATCTGCAAAAAGCAGAGACCTAATCCTGCAGCCACCAAACCAGATCCCCTCAACGCCTTGACTGCGCCTAGAAATTCTGTCCATAAAAGTTATGAACAGAATGGGTGACAAAGGGCAGCCTTGGCGGAGTCCAACCCTCACTGGAAACGTGTCCGACTTACTGCCGGCAATGCGGACCAAGCTCTGGCACTGATCATACAGGGAGCGGACTGCCACAATCAGACAGTCCGATACCCCATACTCTCTGAGCACTCCCCACAGGACTTCCCGAGGGACACGGTCGAATGCCTTCTCCAAGTCCACAAAACACATGTAGACTGGTTGGGCAAACTCCCATGCACCCTCAAGGACCCTGCCGAGAGTATAGAGCTGGTCCACAGTTCCACGACCAGGACGAAAACCACATTGTTCCTCCTGAATCTGAGGTTCAACTATCCGGCGTAGCCTCCTCTCCAGTACACCTGAATAGACCTTGCCGGGAAGGCTGAGGAGTGTGATCCCACGATAGTTAGAGCACACCCTCCGGTTCCCCTTCTTAAAGAGAGGAACCACCACCCCGGTCTGCCAATCCAGAGGTACCGCCCCCGATGTCCACGCGATGCAAACCAAAAAAATGCAGCAGCTCAATAAGAAGCCAAAAAGTGCAAAAACAATAATGTTCGTGTTGGAGGAGTTGTGAATGAATGAAATATGAAATCCGCGCTGCAGTCTGCAGGTGTACCTAATGTTGTGTCCCTGCAGTCGTTCACGGCTCCTCCAACACGAACATTATTGTTTTTTGCACTTTTTGGCTTCTTATTAAATAACTTTTTTAAATAGATTCAATCTTGCACGTGGAAAGTTTAAGTGTGGGCTTTAGTTGATATAACACTCCCGTCAGGGGGTGCATTCTCTACCACCAGGAGGCGGGATTACTGCGAGCCTCACACAGTGCGTCTTCGCAGCAGTTTTATGATCGCTCGGCACAAGAAATAAGTTACACACATACAGTTGTTGACAAAATACACTAATATAGTTCATATAGCAATACGGTCTCACTGCACAGCAGGCCAGCAGTTAGCCGAGTCATTGCGCAATCCATGTTGAGGCACTGAGTGACGTGCCTCAACTGGCTGCTGATCACCGCACCGTCTCTTCTCAGTATTTGAACGGCAAATGTGAAAATTCAGCGATTTTGAATAAAAATAATCTAAAACTGGTGAAGTTAAATGGAAAATAACTTTATAGTATAATCACTGGATACATTTAACAATTTAATTATTTTTTTTTTCTTTTTACATTTTTTTTCTTTCCATGATGGCAAGTGAGGCCCCGCCTCACCTGCCTCTAGTGACTGCACGTCACTGGTTTATGAACAGGTCGATAGATACCTTGCTACTAAAAAACAAGGGTGAAGTGTCTTAGCTCAAGGACACAACGAACGTGACTAGGTTGGTAGAAGCTGGGGATTAAACCAGGAACCCTCAGGTTGCTGGCACGGCCACTCTCCCAACCGTGCCACGCCGTTCCCCCCAACCTCCTTTATTTTGAGAAGTATTGAAACAAATTTTGGTACCGGAACCAAAATATTGGTATCAAGTTAAAGTTAAAAGTACCACTGATAGTCACACACACACATTAGGTGTGGTGAAATTGACCCATCCCCTTGTTCCACCCCCTGGGAGGTGAGGGGAGCAGTGGGCAGCAGCGGTGGCCGCGCTCGGGAATCATTTTGGTGATTTAACCCTTGATGCTGAGCGCCAAGCAGGGAGGTAATGGGTCCCATTTTTATAGTCTTTGGTATGACTCGGCCGGGATTTGAACTCACGACCTACCGATCTCAGGGCGGACACTCTAACCTGTATACATTTGTTTAGCCTTATTAAAGAAAATAGATGATTCATAGCAGATTATGCAAATGAGATGATGGCATCTTGCCCATAGCCACGCCCCTACTGCCACAGGTATGTTGGCAATCTGGGGGACACCCTATATCAGGCCTGGGCAATTATTTTGACTCGGGGGCCAAATTTAGAGAAAAAAATGTGTCTGGGGGCCCGTGTATTTATTTTTATGAACACTAATACAAAACCTCACAATAATGTCTTATTGAATGCTAAAAACATTATGACAGACCGCCTTAAAAAACGGAATAGAATTATTTTTTTTTTTACTAAATGAGACACCCAGAATGCACATGAAATTAAAAAATGTGGGATTTACAATATTAACTATGAAGGATAAAACACTGAATATTGACAACATTTGAACGTCACACCCATTCTCCGTCGACATATTTTACAATGAAGCGAAATGCAACAAAACAGTGAAATTTGAACGTGAAGGGTACAAATAAACCCACCTACAATCTGATATATTACTAAACTTTGTTGTGAAAATCTCCTTCCGCGTCTGTCCCTGACACCCGAATTTCAGGCTGACACTCTGGAAACACTCTGTGGAAACGCTCCTCCACCCACAATGCTTGGTGCCTGCTGTGACTTAGAATACCATAGTAACTAATTAGATTACCATAGTAACTAATTAGATTACCATAGTAACTAGAATATCATGCAAAAGTGCAGATTCCAACCATTGAAATTCTTTGCATAGTTCAAGACTTATGGGGTATCGGACTGTCTTATTGTGGCGGTTCGCTCCCTGTATGATCAGTGCCAGAGCTTGGTCCGCATTGCCGGCAGTAAGTCGGACACGTTTCCAGTGAGGGTTGGTCTCCGCCAAGGCTGCCCTTTGTCACCGATTCTGTTCATAACCTTTATGGACAGAATTTCTAGGCGCAGTCAAGGCGTTGAGGGGATCTGGTTTGGTGGCTGCAGGATTAGGTCTCTGCTTTTTGCAGATGATGTGGTCCTGATGGCTTCATCTGGCCAAGATCTTCAGCTCTCACTGGATCGGTTCGCAGCCGAGTGTGAAGCGACTGGGATGAGAATCAGCACCTCCAAGTCCGAGTCCATGGTTCTCGCCCGGAAAAGGGTGGAATGCCATCTCCGGGTTGGGGAAGAGATCTTGCCCCAAGTGGAGGAGTTCAAGTACCTCGGAGTCTTGTTCACGAGTTGAGGGAAGAATGGATCGTGAGATCGACAGGCGGATCGGTGCGGTGTCTTCAGTAATGCGGACGCTGTATCGACCCGTTGTGGTGAAGAAGGAGCTGAGCCGGAAGGTCGATCTACGTTCCCATCCTCACCTATGGTCATGAGCTTTGGGTCATGACCGAAAGGACAAGATCACGGGTACAAGCGGCCCAAATGAGCTCCCTCCGCCGGGTGGCGGGGCTCTCCCTTAGAGATAGGGTGAGAAGCTCTGTCATCCGGGAGGAACTCAAAGTAAAGCCGCTGCTCCTCCACATGGAGAGGAGCCAGATGAGGTGGTTCGGGCATCTGGTCAGGATGCCACCCAAACGCCTCCCGAGGGAGGTGTTTAGGGCACGTCCGACCGGTAGGAGGCCACGGGGAAGACCCAGGACACGTTGGGAAGACTATGTCTCCCGGCTGGCCTGGGAACGCCTCGGGATCCCCCGGGAGGAGCTGGACGAAGTGGCTGGGGAGAGGGAAGTCTGGGCTTCCCTGCTTAGGCTGCTGCCCCCGCGACCCGACCTCGGATAAGCGGAAGAAGATGGATGGAGTTCAAGACTTACGGTCATTTGAAAACATTTGGGAATGTCCGGCGGGCCAGATTGAAAAGCTTAACGGGCCGCATGTGGCCCCCTGGCCTTAATTTGCCAAGATCTTTTCTGACCTGTATACATTTGTTTAGCCTTACTAAAGAAAATAGATGATTCATAGCAGATTATGCAAATGAGATGATGGCATCAGGCCCATAGCCACGCCCCTACTGCCACAGGTATGTTGGCAATCTGGTGGACACCCTATATTAGGGATGTCCCGATCCAGGTTTTTGCACTTCCGATCCGATACCGATATTGTTTTTGCATTTCCGATCCGATACAGATACTGACCGATACTGGCCTATCCGAGCATGTATTAAAGTTTAAAGTTATTTAGCCTACTTAGTTGTCAGAATGACAAACAGAAATGGCATCATTGAACTAGGGCTGGGCGATATGGCCTTTTTTTAATATTGCGATATTTTAAGGCCATATTGCGATACACAATATATATCTCAATATTTTGCCTTAGCCTTGAATGAACACTTGATGCATATAATCACAGCAGTATGATGATTCTATGTGTTTTGATTGATTGATTGAGACTTTTATTAGTAGGTTGCACAGTGAAGTACATATTCCGTACAATTGACCACTAAATGGTAACTCTCCAATAAGTTTTTCAACTTGTTTAAGTCGGGGTCCACTTAAATTGATTCATGATACAGATATATACTATCAGATATATACTATCATCATAATACAGTCATCACACAAGATAATCACATTGAATTATTTACATTATTTATAATCCAGGGTGTGGAGGGGGGCGCCGGATGTAAGTGTCAAAAAGACAGCCAAAAGAGTTTGATATGAGAATAAATCTAAAGTAAAAATATAGGGTAGAAATGCACCCATTTGCAGGAAATGTAGTCTTGATTTTCAAAATGTTCTTTCAACGCTTGCATGTCTACATTAAAACATTCTTCTTCATACTGCATTAATATATGCTACTTTTAAACTTTCATGCAGAGAAGGAAATCACAACTAAAAAAATCACTAATTTTTTCATACGGTGTTGATGTGGAAATTTTTGCCTCGGCATTTTGATGGTGTGGACGTGTGGTACCGAATGGAGATAAGCGTCTCGACAGACGTCACAATATTTGAACAATGATGACGAAAACTGTTTTCTCTGTCGTGTCCGTGTGTCGAAAATTGTTATTCGCTTATTTTTCTATTTGATTTTGTGCGTGGCATAGATTTGCTCTGCGCAGAGGACGCTTAAACAGTGCGCAATTGCACAGGAGAGCACCTTAGAGGGAGCGTTGCTCGCACGGCTGCGCTAGCATCACAGCTAATGTTAGCCATGCTGCTACCTCTCTGCTGGGAGAGGGCGTATACGTATGTGACGTATGTCGTGACAGTATGTGACGTATGACGTGACAGTATGTGACGTGTGTAAGAAGGTGCACTTGCTGTCTGTGAGAGGGAGACACAGGAAAGAGTGAGAAGAGCCTGTCGTGTAATGCCAGCAGCTAAAAGCAACTGCGTGAGAATCCACAGACCTGTGGATGTGTTGAAGGTGTGCTGGAAAATGCGGAACGGAAATTAGGGAGCAGCAGAAAAGTGGAATGTATTATTCAAATAGGTGCGTTGGAAAACACGGACCAGAGTTTTTGTTAAAACTGGATCTGGATCGGCATTTTCCCATGCCTTGCCGATACACAATTTTTGGCAAATATCGGCAGCCGATCCGATCCAAATATTGGTTCGGGACATCCCTACCCTATATCGTGATATATATCGTTATTAGAGGAGGCTGCAATATAAATCGCGACAAATATTTTAAGGCCATATACCAACACCTAATTAATCACCCCTTCAATACATATTAGCAAACAGATGCTGGATGTTGTGTATTGTCTCTCCTGATGATCTTTACAGCAGGTGTGGGTACTGTTCTGCCAGTTTCCCCAACACAGCTGTTAGTTTATTTAAAGGTTAAACAAGGTTATAAGATATACAGTACTTCTATACAAGGCCTGTGGTGATGTTGTCCTGTAGCAGATGGCCCTGACTGTGCTTTTGTCAAATAGGATATGGATGCAATCATTTTACGCTTCTGGTACACTGTTATCATTTCCCATATGGCAACGCTGCCAGGGGTCTGTAGCTGCGTCTCAATTCGGGGGTTGCATCATTTCAAGGACCCAAGCGCATGTGGTCGACAAAGTGTGGAACTTTCCTCCAGAAGGTCTTGTCTTTGTCCATGTGGTGTCAGATGAAACAAAAATTGAGCTGTTTGGCAATAATACCCAGCAATATGTTTGGAGGAGAAAAGGTGAGGCCTTTCATCCCAGGAACACCATGCCTACAGTGCAAAAAGTGAAATCTAAGTAAGATGAAATATCTCCAATAAGGGTGATTTTTGCTTATTTTCTGTCTGATAAGATCATTCTTCTCACTAAACAGATTTTATGTTAGAGTGGTTTACTTGTTTTAAGGGTTTTGGTCCTAAATGATCTCAGTAAGATATTACAGCTTGTTGCTGAGATTTGATGACCTATATTGAGTAAAACATGCTTGAAACTAGAATATCAAAGCTGTGTCATCAACACTCACAAGTATAAAACTACTTTTTTAAAGGGGAACATTATCACCAGACCTATGTAAGCGTCAATATATACCTTGATGTTGCAGAAAAAAGACCATATATTTTTTTAACCGATTTCCGAACTCTAAATGGGTGAATTTTGGCGAATTAAACGCCTTTCTAATATTCGCTCTCGGAGCGATGACGTCACAATGTGACGTCGCATCGGGAAGCAATCCGCCATTTTCTCAAACACCGAGTCAAATCAGCTCTGTTATTTTCCGTTTTTTCGACTGTTTTCCGTACCTTGGAGACATCATGCCTCGTCGGTGTGTTGTCGGAGGGTGTAACAACACGAACAGGGACGGATTCAAGTTGCACCAGTGGCCCAAAGATACGAAAGCTATGCTAAGACAGAGATGGCAAGAATGTGTGGATATCCTGCGACACTCAAAGCAGATGCATTCCCAACGATAAAGTCAAAGAAATCTGCCGCCAGACCCCCATTGAATCTGCCAGAGTGTGTGAGCAATTCAGGGACAAAGGACCTCGCTAGCACGGCAAGCAATGGCGGCAGTTTGTTCCCGCAGACGAGCGAGCTAAACCCCCTGGATGTCTTGGCTCACACCGTCCCGAAGATGATCAAGAGAAGAATATCGACCCTAGCTTCCCTGGCCTGCTGACATGAGGGTATGTCTACAGAATATATTAATTGATGAAAATTGGGCTGTCTGGACTCTCAAAGTGCATGTTGTTGCCAAATGTATTTCATATGCTGTAAACCTAGTTCATAGTTGTTAGTTTCCTTTAATGCCAAACAAACACATACCAATCGTTGGTTAGAAGGCGATCGCCGAATTCGTCCTCGCTTTCTCCCGTGTCGCTGGCTGTCGTGTCGTTTTCGTCGGTTTCGCTTGCATACGGTTCAAACCGATATGGCTCAACAGCTTCAGTTTCTTCTTCAATTTGGTTTTCGCTACCTGCCTCCACACTACAACCATCCGTTTCAATACATGCGTAATCTGTTGAATCGCTTAAGCCGCTGAAATCCGAGTCTGAATCCGAGCTAATGTCGCTATAGCTTGCTGTTCTATGCGCCATGTTTGTTTGTGTTGGCATCACTATGTGACGTCACAGGAAAATGGACGGGTGTTTATAACGATGGTTAAAATCAGGCACTTTGAAGCTTTTTTTTAGGGATATTGCGTGATGGGTAAAATTTTGAAAAAAACTTCGAAAAATATAATAAGCCACTGGGAACTGATTTTTAATGGTTTTAACAATTCTGAAATTGTGATAATGTTCCCCTTTACAGTAATCATTTCTTATTTCAAGCATGAAAAAAAAAATCATGACTTTGACACAATTGTGTCTCATAATTAAAACAGATGACAGCCAAATGGACTTTGCTGTTTTATTTTCAATGAAACAATAGAAAATAGGTACTCATATAGTAGTACAGTTGGCACAGTACAGTAAACTGACAGTTAATATTTAAACATTTAACATGTGACATTTCTAAGAGAAATAGTTCATGCACAAATACAAACCCCGTTTCCATATGAGTTAGGAAATTGTGTTAGATGTAAATATAAATGGAATACAATGATTTGCAAATCATTTTCAACCCATATTCAGTTGAATATGCTACAAAGACAACATATTTGATGTTCAAACTGATAAACATTTTTTTTTTGGCAAATAATCATTAAGTTTAGAATTTGATGCCAGCAACACGTGACAAAGAAGTTGGGAAAGGTGGCAATAAATACTGATAAAGTTGAGGAATGCTCATCAAACACTTATTTGGAACATCCCACAGGTGAACAGGCAAAGTGGGAACAGGTGGGTGCCATGATTGGGTATAAAAACAGCTTCCCAAAAAATGCTCAGTCTTTCACAAGAAAGGATGGGGCGAGGTACACCCCTTTGTCCACAACTGCGTGAGCAAATAGTCAAACGGTTTAAGAACACTCGTCAGACCACAGGTAAGCATGAGGCAGCTATCTCTCCCCAAATGATAATAAACAGCTCCCAGTCAACTACTAGTAACATCACTATGAGCCCGTTGACCTTCTAGAAATATAAAAGGCAGCTCAGCTCGCTCGCAGTCCTGGCTTGAGGTGAAGGCTAATTCGCTTTTAGCGTAACGTTAGCTCATTTTGCGGTGTGTGTGTGCGTGTGTAATCATTACTCCATCACTCCACCTGACAATTAAGGGACAGCGGAGCTCATACTCCAACAGGCTCCTCCAGCTTCCTTCCCGCACTGTGCGATTCAAGAACTCCTTCATTCCACACTCCATCCAGCTGTATAATCACTCGCCATACAGCAAAAGATGATATCTGTCTATTACCTGATACCTGACATGTTAGATACCTCTCTTTGTTTTTAACGTCTATTTTCAATTTTCTGCCGGATCTACTCTCTATTTTATGCTGCTGCTGTCACATATAGAACAAAACATCACGTGACAATTATGACCTCGACATGAGGACGGTCCAAAACGTAGCGGAAGAAATCATCAAACCATTCACATACATCTGCAATTTATCTTTTCAACTTGTACAATTTCCTTCACAAATGAAACTCTCAAAAGTCATCCCCATCTTCAAATCTGGAGACAAACACCACTTCACAAATTACCGGCCCGTCTCCCTTCTGCCACAGTTTTCAAAAATATTGGAAAAATTATTTGATAATAGACTTCGTGGCTTCATTGAAAAGCACAAATTATTATATGATTGTCAATATGGGTTCCGACAAAATAGGTCAACTTCATTAGCTTTAAGTGATCTAATAGAGAACATTACTAATGGTATCGAGAAAAACAAATTTGTTATAGGAATTTTTATTGACCTGCAAAAGGCTTTTGATACCATTGACCACCAGATTTTGGTAAATAAACTGGAAAACTATGACATAAGGGGAGTGGCAAGGAAATGGCTGAAGAGCTACTTGAATGAGAGACAGCAGATTGTTCAGATCGACCAACATCAATCTACATTCATGAACATAACCTGTGGAGTCCCCCAGGGGTTGATACTAGGACCCACACTATTTATAATGTATATCAATGAAATATGTAAAGTATCAACAATGCTGAAGTTCATCCTCTTTGCTGACGACACAACCATTACATGTGCAGGTGACGACCTGAAGCAACTTCTGGCCTCTGTAACTGAGGAGATGATCAAGTTAAAAACTTGGTTTAATACAAACAAATTGTCTTTCAATTTAAAGAAGACCAAAATCATGCTCTTTAGCAATCGCAAAAGTGAAATACCAATCAGGATTGTTATTGATGATATACCAATAGAATATGTTCAACAAAATTCATTCTTAGGAGTGGTAATAGATGCAAATATATCATGGAAGCCTCATATAAATTACCTGAGGACAAAAGTTGCTAAATGTGTTGGAATGATGAGGAGATCATGTCATTTATTGAACACCAATGCTCTGCTTTTATTGTATCATTCATTTATTATGTCATATCTAAACTATTGTGTTGAAGTCTGGGGAAATTGTTATAAATCTCATCTACAGCCTTTAGTCACTCTGCAGAAAAAGGCCATTAGGATTGTGTCCAATGTTCACTACTTACATCATTCAAATCCACTATTCATGGAGTTAAAGCAACTTAAACTGCACGATGTGATCAATTTTAAAACTGCTCAAATTATGTTTAGGGCATCCCAAAACTCTCTACCATCCAATATACAAAACCTATTCCAGGATAGAGATGCTCACCATAGTTACAGTCTAAGAGGAAACAACAAATTATATTTGCCTAAATTTAGAACAACTTTAAAATCAATGTGCATTTCAGTGCGTGGAGTCAGTCTGTGGAACAACTTAGGGGACGAGTTAAAAACCTGTTCTAACATGATTCCATTTAAAAGACTGTTTAAAAAAGAAGTACTGAAGAAGTACGAGGAGGAAAGAGAGTGATGCCCTCAGCTCAGAGCGATGGGAGAGAGGTGTATGGTCAGAGAGTGTTTGGGCCTGTGTGTGTGTGTGGCCATGTGTGTGTGTGTGTGTGTGTGTGTGTGTGTGTGTGTGTGTGTGTGTGTGTGTGTGTGTGTTTTGTCTCATCTTGTCTTGTCTCATAGTAACAGTGGTACTATTGTATTGTTAGTGTACAGGAGCTTTTCTTGTTTTTGTTTGTATAGTATTGTTCTTGTATTATATTGTTTATGTTAAATGTGGAGTGAGTGAGAGGGGTTGGGATATTATAAGCATTTGCTTCATCCAACCCCTTTTCAAGCCTTGCATAAATGTCTCTGCCAAAATGTAAAACAAAAAAAACAAAAAAAAAAGTGTGTTGTTGTACTGTGCAGGTTTGAAATAAATAATTCAATCAATCAATCAATATACTGTAATATTGTACATGGTTACTGGTATATATTGTATATATGTTATAGACATAATATAATATATCTGTGTTTATATTATTCTGTACACATATGTATATATTTATTATAATATATATATATATTTTTTTTTAAATCGATATATTAGTCTATTTATACCTGTATTGTCCTTTCCATCCTTACACTTTCCATCATTGTAACTGAGCTACTGTGTTGAACAATTTCCCTTGTGGATCATTAAAGTTTGTCTAAGTCTAAGTCTAAGTCTAATTAGTAATGTAGCAGCCTAGTTTTGAATGGCAGGGTCCCTGCTATCACATGTTGATAAAAATATAACATTTACATAATGAAAATCAACTACAGGCTTCCCAAATGCTGTAATAAATTAAGCATGATGAGTTGACTTGAAACTGTTTAATTGTCATGTCTGTGTAATCATGTTTTGTTTTAAGTCATGTTTTGTTTAGTTTCTGGCTTTTCACTCCCTTGTCTTGTTTGCATGATTACCCATTAGTTTCACCTGTTCCACGTTTGGACTCATTGTGCACTCTTGTTTGTCACCATAGCAACCCATTAGTTTTCACCTGTCACGTCACGCACCTGTTTCACGTTTTGAGTCACGCACCTGCTTTCACTAATCATGTCCATAGTATTTAAGTTCATTCTTTTCAGTTTGTCGTTCTGACGACCTCTCCACATTTATGCTTATGTACTCTCTTCATCCTCTAAGATCCTGCTTCATGTCCCTTGTCAAAGTAAGTTTTTGTTCCATGTTTATAGTCTTTTTGTTTTTCATAGTTTGTTCTCCGCCACTGTGCGTGCTTTTCATTTGTACTTTTTTGCTATAGTCTTTTGGTTTCATAGTTTATTCTCCGCCACTGTGCGCGCTTTCATTTATTCCTTTTTTTGGATAATAATAAATAAATCATGTACCTTCATTCCCGTCTCGCCCGAGCCAACTTTCCGTTGCATCCCGGAAAAGCACACACCCAAGACCAAGTCATGACATTAATGTTGCACTTTTTATATGTAGAAGAAAAGTTTTGTCATTTTATTTAACCTGAGCTACAACTTGAGGCAGTTTAATGTTGATTAACGTGGGCAGAATTATTATAGTGTTCCCAATGTTAAAAGGATAAAGCCATTGTTTACAAATTTGTTAAATAAATAACCAAAAAATATATATTTTGTTGTTTTCTTACTGTACCAAAAATGAACCGAACCTTGACCTCTAAACCGAGGTACGTACCAAACCAAAATGTTTGTGTACCGTTACACCCCTAATGCATGCATGTTCCAAATAAACACAAACTCAACTCCACTGGTTTTGTAGACTTCAGGAGGGTCATTGGTGGTATTGGCCCCAGGTTTAATAATAATTAATACTTCGATACTGGCCTTTTGTTTGAACTTTCATGAAGTTCGCGAAGCTTGTTCAAGAAAGAGCACCTGGGCAGAGAGCTTTTGCAGTAAATTAGAATTTCTCCAGCAAGCAGTCATAATTGTTAAGGCCTCCAGCGTGCGGTAAACCTGCGAGAGCAAGAAGCTGCTCTGCTACTGACATTTCAAATGCAATAGGATGACAAACGTTTTTTAATAAGTAGAGAAAGCCTGCCGTCTACTTACATACGTTTTCTCATCTCTCTGTGGCTTCGGCCCCTAAGTGCGTCATGTTAGATTCGGGCCAAGTTTGGAAGCTAATGAGCTGCAACACAACCACAAACTGGCTGTTGACAACGGCCCGTGGGAGTCGCACTGAAGACGGCATGTTTGCGTCCCCCCCCCCCCCCTCCTCCACACCCAAACCTGCTCATCATTTGGTCCTTGGGGGCCTTTCTTCCAACGCCTGTGTGTGAACGTGGCTTGGTCATGAACCGAGCATACAAACACAGCTTTAATCAGGGAATTGTTTTGGGGGTGGCTTTGGGATGGGGGGGGGGGGGGGGGGGGGGGGGGGGGTCTTCATTTGCTGCGATCACAACAGAAGATCAATGAGGACTCTTGCTCAGAGGCGTGTCGGCAATACGACGCAGGCTTTACATCAAATATTCATCGCCAGCTTTCCCAGAGGATGCACCATCACAGACAACCACTGTCTTGTTCCACACAGAACAGATGGAAAACAAGGGAGAAAAAAAAAACAGCCAGCAAAGAGACGAGCTGCTCCAAATTGGCTCTTATGTAAGGAAAGTTACAAACTACAGTAATTATCTACAAAGTGTTGCTTGATGCTTGGAGGAAACACAACATACAGAAGGAAAAAGACAACACATGCATGGGCTATTAAACCCTGGTTTCCCCTGGGGAAGGAACAGCGTGCAACAATCATGATGCAATGTTTTTTTTTCTACATGTCTGACTTTCAAACATACAGGTAAAAGCCAGTAAATTAGAATATTTTGAAAAACTTGATTTATTTCAGTAATTGCATTCAAAAGGTGTAACTTGTACATTATATTTATTCATTGCACACAGACTGATGCATTCAAATGTTTATTTCATTTAATTTTGATGATTTGAAGTGGCAACAAATGAAAATCCAAAATTCCGTGTGTCACAAAATTAGAATATTACTTAAGGCTAATACAAAAAAGGGATTTTTAGAAATGTTGGCCAACTGAAAAGTATGAAAATGAAAAATATGAGCATGTACAATACTCAATACTTGGTTGGAGCTCCTTTTGCCTCAATTACTGCGTTAATGCGGCGTGGCATGGAGTCGATGAGTTTCTGGCACTGCTCAGGTGTTATGAGAGCCCAGGTTGCTCTGATAGTGGCCTTCAACTCTTCTGCGTTTTTGGGTCTGGCATTCTGCATCTTCCTTTTCACAATACCCCACAGATTTTCTATGGGGCTAAGGTCAGGGGAGTTGGCGGGCCAATTTAGAACAGAAATACCATGGTCCGTAAACCAGGCACGGGTAGATTTTGCGCTGTGTGCAGGCGCCAAGTCCTGTTGGAACTTGAAATCTCCATCTCCATAGAGCAGGTCAGCAGCAGGAAGCATGAAGTGCTCTAAAACTTGCTGGTAGACGGCTGCGTTGACCCTGGATCTCAGGAAACAGAGTGGACCGACACCAGCAGATGACATGGCACCCCAAACCATCACCCAACCATGCAAATTTTGCATTTCCTTTGGAAATTGAGGTCCCAGAGTCTGGAGGAAGACAGGAGAGGCACAGGATCCACGTTGCCTGAAGTCTAGTGTAAAGTTTCCACCATCAGTGATGGTTTGGGGTGCCATGTCATCTGCTGGTGTCGGTCCACTCTGTTTCCTGAGATCCAGGGTCAACGCAGCCGTCTACCAGCAAGTTTTAGAGCACATCATGCTTCCTGCTGCTTACCTGCTCTATGGAGATGGAGATTTCAAGTTCTAACAGGACTTGGCGCCTGCACACAGCGCAAAATCTACCCGTGCCTGGTTTACGGACCATAGTATTTCTGTTCTAAATTGGCCCGCCAACTCCCCTGACCTTAGCCCCATAGAAAATCTGTGGGGTATTGTGAAAAGGAAGATGCAGAATGCCAGACCCAAAAACGCAGAAGAGTTGAAGGCCACTATCAGAGCAACCTGGGCTCTCATAACACCTGAGCAGTGCCAGAAACTCATCGACTCCATGCCACGCCGCATTAACGCAGTAATTGAGGCAAAAGGAGCTCCAACCAAGTATTGAGTATTGTACATGCTCATATTTTTCATTTTCATACTTTTCAGTTGGCCAACATTTCTAAAAATCCCTTTTTTGTATTAGCCTTAAGTAATATTCTAATTCTGTGACACACGGAATTTTGGATTTTCATTTGTTGCCACTTCAAATCATCAAAATTAAATGAAATAAACATTTGAATGCATCAGTCTGTGTGCAATGAATAAATATAATGTACAAGTTACACCTTTTGAATGCAATTACTGAAATAAATCAAGTTTTTCAAAATATTCTAATTTACTGACTTTTACCTGTATACGGGGGAGACATATATGGGGAGACAAAGACAGCCTCTACGTGGCCTCCCCTACGAGTAGCTTACAGGTTCAAAAAGCCTACAAAAGCGAAACTAATGTCTTTACCACGTCTGCAGACCGCAAAAAGCCTAGTTGGTTTAGCGTTACTGCAGCTCAACGTTGAAGGCCTTACCACCGCTAAACTCAACGTCATCGAACAGATCGCCATTAAAACCAAGGCGACTATAGTTCTACTGCAGGAGACTCACCTTGAAAACAAGAACTTCCTGAAGCTCCCTGGGTACACCCTGGCTGCTCACACCGCCGACAAACATCACGGCATAGCTACATTCGTTCGTAGCGACATGGCTTGGTCAGCTATAGCACAGTCCGCAAACAATGCAGAGGTAGAATGGATTACAACTAAAGTGCAAGATAAATAAATGATAAATGGGTTGTACTTGTATAGCGCTTTTCTACCTTCAAGGTACTCAAAGCGCTTTGACACTACTTCCACATGTACAAGTGGTACATTTGTTACTAAAACATGCCAATACATACATTTGTAGAAAAGGAATCCATCATTAAAAAATGTCATTTACACTGAACACACATTGTGCGTGTGTATCCATGTGTGTATGTACGTATGTATGTCTGTATGTATGTATGTATGTGTGTGTGTGTGTATTAGAGATGCGCGGATAGGCAATTATTTCATCCGCAACCGCATCAGAAAGTCGTCAACCATCCGCAATCCACGCGATCTAACATTTTATCAGAACCGCATCCGCCCGCCATCCGCCCGCACCCGCCCGTTGTTATATATCTAATATAGACGATGCAAGGCATTAGTGAGGTTATAAAGCTTTTGCCTGTTAAAGAAAGGAGACTGATCCAATGCAGTACAGACATTCGCGTGCCACGCTGTCACGACCCAGACGCACACCAGTGCGCAATCATATGGGAGCCGCGCTGAGCGCACCTCCAAGCGCGTCTCGCTGCCGGCGACGGCCGGGTATATGGGCCCGACGCTCCAGCGCCATCCATTTTCAGGGCTAGTTGATTCGGCAGGTGGGTTGTTACACACTCCTTAGCGGGTTCCAACTTCCATGGCCACCGTCCTAGCTGCTGTCTATATCAACCAGGGTGAGCCCCACCCCTTTCGTGAGCGCACTGCGCGCGGAGTGACCCCTGTTACGCTCCCCCGGGAACAGGGGTGGCGGGCAGGTAAGCTGCGCGGGCGGAGCGCGCGGAGTGACCCCTGTTACGAGCCCCCGGCCACGGGGGTGGCGGGCAGGTAAGCTGCTTACCTGCTGCGCGTGACGCCGGCCGCGGCGAAGGCGGACGAGGCGGGGTGTCGGTGCGGTGGCCGCGGTGGTGACCCTGGACGTGCGTCGGGCCCTTCTCGCGGATCGCCTCAGCTACGGCTCCCGGTGGGGCCCTCTCGGGGTAAGGGGCCTCGGTCCCGGACCCCGGCGAGGCGTCGGGGGCCTTCTCCGCTCCGTAAAAGTGTCCATCTCTTTTTTTTTTTTTCTTCTGTTGTGGCATATGCAGCAGGTGCCTGCTCGTTTTTCGTATGTGGGTAACAACATTTAACTATGTATATATATTTCCGAATTGGTTTAACTGCCACCCGCCTGAATCTATTTAAAATCTAATTTTTTTAAATTTCAACCGCCCGACCCGACCCGACCCGACCCGACCCGACCCGCGGATAAAATCTAATTTTTTTAAATGTCATCCGCCCGATCCGCGGATAATCCGCGGACTCCGCGGTTGTGCCCGCAAACCGCGCATCTCTAGTGTGTATGTATGTGTGTGTGTATGAATGTACGTGTGTGTGTGTGTGTGTAAGAAAGATGGATTCTATGCTCCTTAATATGCTAAGTAAGGCAAAGATCAGGAATGTTTGCTAGTAGTGGTGACTTCCTTTCATAGTCTACATGTCCATTTGGGACTAGAGGACATGGTAACCTCCTTTCATAGTCTACATGTCCATTAGGGACTAGAGAAAAGGGTGACCTCCTTTCATAGTCTACATGTCCATTAGGGACTAGAGGACATGGACTGTTCCCCTGCAGGCTGGTGGACAAGAAAACATCAGCAACTTGCACCATCATGTTCCTGGTCATGTTCCTGTGTCACTGCAACATGAGCTGCTTGAGGTTGTTATGCAAGATGGTGTCTTTAACATCTCGGAACACCAGGCGGATGTTCTCAGTGTTGATGGCGGTGGTGAAATGGTGGTAAAGTGGTTTCTGCTGTTGCTCCCTGCGCTTCTTTCGAAAACACTCCACCAAGAAGACTTGGACGTCCGCCAGGCTTGTAGGTTCGCCTGAGAATTCTGGAAAATAGTCTCTGATGGACACCTGCCTCACCTTGTTCTCCAGAAGGTCCGTCTTGTTTAGGAACAAGATAATGGAAACGTTGGTGAACACTCGATTGTTGACGATTGTCTCAAAGATGTTGAGAGACTCACTCAGGCGATTGGTATGTCGATCTTCCATTAACACCGACTGTCCAAGCTTTTCCAAATTGTCCAGGAAATATCTGACCGACTCCCCCAACTGGAATTCTCTGCGACGGTCATAAGCGGTCTGAATTCCCTGGTCAGTCCACAGGTCCCGGATGGATGGCAGGTAGTGCTGAAAAACCTTAGGCTGCACCAGACCATGGCCATGGGCCACCATAGACCGTGTGTCGAAGGCCATCAATATGTCTCCATGGCGCTGGTTGGACAAGTTGCCCCCTGGGATGTGGAGCTTTTCTCGAGCATCCACTAACACTCGAATACCTTTAATAACGTTGCTATAAATGGTGTCTCGGAAGTCTTCCTTGGCTCTCTGCTCGAAGTCGCGGCCGTGGATGATCCGCATCTGCTTGAGGAAAGTCGACTTGCCGCTCTCGCCCGCTCCCAGGAGCAGGATTTTAACTAGCCGCTTCACGTAGCTCTTGTCCCGCAGAAGACACTTGTCTATCTCCTTGGACCTCTGCAGCTGCTCGGCCTCCCCGCTGCTGAGCAGGCAGTGCGGGAAACACGCGGATAAGACGGCGCGGTACACCACCATCGTCAACATCTACAAGCCGCCTCCGACTAGGTTTGTCCCAACATCTCTGCCAGATGTCCCAGCCCCCGCCATGTATGCTGGTGATTTCAACAGCCAGCACACAGACTGGGGCTACAGCAGCTCCAACGCTGATGGTGAATTCCTGGCAGAATGTGCCTCGGTCGCCGATGCGGCACTCCTATACGACCCAAAGGAGCCACGCACTTTCTATTCTGCACGCTGGAACAGCACCACCAACCCGGACCTGGCCTTTGCAAAATGTCGCGACAACGAACCGCTACCAGTAAGACGCATTCTGGACAGATTCCCCCGATCACACCACCGACCATCGCTCATAACCATTCCATCTCTGGTCAAGCCTGTGGAAGGGAAGGATGTGAGGAGGTGGAACTTCCGGAAAGCAAACTGGGTAGGCTTCACACAGCAAGTGAACAAGGCAGTTGCTGGTCTCCCACACCCGCGCCCCACCAACTTGGACATCGCTTATGACTCATACTGCAAGATGATGCTGGCTGCCGCCAAGACGAACATCCCCCGCGGCATACGCAAAGCCTATGTACCCTGCTGGGATGACGAATGTGAAGATCTACTTCGCGCCCACACAGAATCACAAACTAGCGACGACAGGGATATAGCAGCGAACAACTTAATCTGCAGACTAAATGAGAAACGCAGGCAAAGATGGACGGAGACAGTGGAATCAATCGACTTCACACACTCTAGTCGTCGGGGGTGGCAGACCATGAACAAGCTGATGGGCAGGTCGACAACCCCAGCACAATGTCCCCCATCACTGCAAATTCCATCGCGTCACTGATGCTGAGCAACGGCCACGAAACCGATACCGATAATTTCCGATATTACATTTTAAAGCATTTATCGGCCGATAATATCGGCAGCCCGATCAGCAGATGTCCTGTTGTCATAATTCCGAATAGGTGGATATCTTCACGTCCTCGACTGAAGGGTCGCCAAGCACGTGGCACTCCTTCTCCCAAGAGTCCGTCGCGTATCCAGCAACAACCGCTCCGTCAAGACCAGCGGGTTCCCCCAAACCTCAGATCTTGTCAATTTCGTTGAGGCCAGTTAATTAGTTCCATTGTTTAGTTCGCATCACAATTGCATCGCAGAAGCTAGCTTTCCAAGACAGATAATTCATTGGTCGATTGTCGAACGTCTTAAGCGCTGATGGAATTATGTCACGGCGAGCTCGGTAGGTGGCAAAATCAGAAATGTCAGCAGATGTGCTTTAAGGCCCCTGTGATCGACCAGTTGTGTTGCTGTAATGTGGTAGATGGTCGTTAGCAATTAACTGAATGAGAGTTGTGGGCATGTTACCATGTTGGGCTGAAATTTGAAGGGGTATTGAGCCGTTAAATTGAGCCTGGCTGGTACTGCAAAACATCTGATGCTGGAGGAGCATGTGCAGTTTGCACAGGTCCATTGTCCATTTTTTGACTAATTGTGTCTTGATGTTGCTTACTGAAATGCATGTTGACGTAGACCAGGGGTGCACACACTTTTTCTGCAGGCGAGCTACTTTTCAATTGACCAAGATGAGGGGATCTACCTCATTCATAAATATAATTTATATTTATTTATGAAACAAACATTTTTGTTCACATGTTAAAGGTGTACGATAGTCAGGTTGGGCGTATACCGCCACGGGTAAGATGTACCCCCGTGCTACCTGCCGCATTCGGGCAGACGGGGCTCGTAAACCTGGTAAGACAGCCCATCTAGGAAAAGGAAATCTCCAATCTCAAAACCACCGCTGCCTTGCAGTCAACCCACTTGAGGGTAAGGCTAAGGGAGTAAACCCCGACAGAAAATCAGGAGCCGGAGTCCTGAAGGCGGTTTGACGTTGTAGCGTCGTCGCTGGTGCCAAGTTGTATCGACACTCGTCGCTCCCTTGGATCCACCAGCCATGCGGAGGGGGGGGGGGCTTGCTGCCTGGACAACAGCTTGCCCTCCATAGTTCCATGCCCACGCCATGTAAATCCACTGGAGAGGTCACTCCAGCAGATACCGGTTCTAAGCCCATCCGATTGGCAAAAGAAACAGGTGCCAGGGGCCATCTTGCAGTGAGACCCACCCCCCTTTTTGGATCTACCCCATCGTCTCCCGAGACGGAAGGATGCCGATGAAAGGTGTACACCATACATGCATGTTTAACACATATAGATTCCTCTCTTTCATGAAAACAAGAATATAAGTTGGTGTATTACCTGATTCTGATGACTTGCATTGATTGGAATCAGACCATAGTGCTGATAACGTCCGCATTTTCAAATGGAGGGGAAAAAAAATCCTCCTTTCTGTCCAATACCACATTAAAGTGGTTGGTTTTTGGCATCTTATTTGTCCAGCTTCCATATTCCTTTTTATACACTTTACAAGAAATACATTGACGGCAAACTCCGTAGCTTGCTAGCTTGTGCATGCTAGTTTTCTGAGACTCTTGTTTTGTTAGCGCAGGCATGATGAAGCAAGGCTTTTATTGTGGAGACAGGAACTGTGCAGTCGGTCTTTAGAGTTTTGATAGCAGGTACGGCGCGAGAGTCTGTTGAAATGAAAAGTGTTTCTTGCCTTCCTGTTGATCGTTTTTTCTTAATCATGAGCT